>NW_027494706.1:0-281160 GCF_021521415.1 Bidens hawaiensis | reverse complement strand
GATGATTATGGTTCATGTTATTTACTTAGTTTTACTCTTCTTTAATTCTTTTGAATTGTTTTATGACTTTATCAAGTTACGTTGGTTTATAATTTGCGTTACCGTCACACCCCGACCAAAGGCGGCGGAACATGCCGAGGTGTAACGATTGTCCATAAGCACATGACACTAATTAAAGTGACAGTATTTAATAAACTCATTTCATTTCACAACATCGAAAATGTCACATAACAATTATCCATAAAATAACCATAAACAAGATATCACAAAATATGGCAAATTGATTTTGTTCATTTTTACTAATATCCTAAGGTCTTTGATGTCGTTTTCTTCACAATCATAAATCAACCAAGATGCAAACCTGCAACATTTCATAAAATAAAGTTTGTCAACACAAAGGTCGGTGAGCAATTCATAAGTTTAATCATATTAGTATATAATAAAGATAGCCACAAAACTTGCATACGAAACGAAAAATAAAAGTGGTAATTTGGATACATAGATATCGCTAAACACATTAGCGACACCTAGCTATAAGGGGATGCCAAATAGTCTAGGATTTTATAGTTATCGTTAATTGCATTACATTAACGACACCTTGCTATAAGGGGATGCCAAATAGTCTAGGATTTTATAGTTCCACCAACCAAAAGCGATAAACACATAGCATATAAGCATAGAACACCAAATCGAGTAATTATTTAGGTAAAGTATACAACTACGTTTGTGGTTTAAGATTCAAATATAAAGCATTTTGTTGAATAAGTATGAAATGTCACCCCCAAAATAAAAGATGGAAAATGGGGTATGAAGTACTCACCTTCAAGTAGTAAACTTGAAAGATGATAATTTGGAGATTTGTCGGAACGACGAGTTTAACGCACAATGCCTAAAAAGAAAAGAAGTCTTGAATTTAGAAAGGTTGTCTTGAAGATCTTTAAACAAAATAAATGTTGAGAAATGTAAATAATTAAAGTTCAAGGTTTAAAATGTGACTATTTAAGAATTTATAATAATAACCCTTTAAAAATGTAAGTTGCTCGAAACCGGGTTAAAGTATCTAACCTTAATATTTACTCAACCTATGTTAAGTAATAAGGTGGGTAAAATGCAAGAATGCAAATCCCTTTGGAATAAAGATACTAAAACGAGTTTTTTTTATCGAGTGTTCGGGTTGTCGGTTCGGGTCTTGATAATTGGTCAAACCCAAAGTCAACTTTCCAAAATATTGAATGTTATGAGATAACTCAATAAAATTTAATAAGACTTAACCAAGTATGTAGTTCCATTGTTTTAGAACTAATAACGCACGTTAAGCGAGTGTTCGGTTTTGTCGGTCCAAACTTTGTTATGAGATCAAGTTGGATCCAACATTTCCAAGTACTTAAGAAAATATTTAAAAATCAATTTGTAACTATTTTTAAAGAAATAGAAAAGTCTTGATGGCTAAAAAAAAACACACTTGTGTGTCTTAGGCAAGCAAGAATCGGTTTGGTTCGGTTTCCATCTTACAACAAGTTCATAGATGGTTTCCACATGTCCAAACACTAAATAACTTGTATAATAAGTACAAATAAAAAAATACCAAAAGTTAACAATAAAGTCTTTAAACAAAAGTTCGGTTTTCGGTTCGGATCGTGTTTCGGGTTAAGACCGAGGTAAGATTCTACAAACCCATAACCATAGAATTTGTAAAAATGATTTTAGAAACTTAGATCTAACACTAAGTATGTTTAAACAAACAAAACTAGTAACAAAGTTCGGTTTACGGTTTAGAGTTATTTACGGTTAAACCGATGCATAGACTCTTAAAAACCCATAACTATGGAACTTGTAAACATGACCAACAAACTAAAATAAGCAAGATTAATATGTATGAACAAGTTATATAGATGTATATATATCAAGGACACGAAGTCCTTCATGAAGCCTTGTCTTATGGGGTCCGAAACCTCACCGACCGGAATCGGAGAAGTAACTACCAAAGGTAAACAAGGGGTGTATATTATATATATGTTGCATAACCATAAACAAGTATTAATAAGGCTACATAAACTAATTAAGATGAAAGACCAAAATCCTTCAAGAACACTTAAGAAGATAACCTTGAATCTTTGATATTTGAGAGAGTTTTTTTTTTTTTTTGAGTTGTAGCAAGGGAAAATGAAGAGGAAATGTGGTGTATATATAGGGTAATGTTGGTGGTCAAATATGAGTGTGAGACACAAGAGTTTTCATGCAAAATGGATCAAGACAAAAACACAAAACAACAAAAAAATAAATAAATAAATAAATAATAAATAAATAAATAAAAATAAAAATAGGATGTTTTCAAGACCCAACAAGTGTGAAACAATATTGTAACATAAATCCATCATTTTGATTATAACATAAGCTTCGGTTTACAAATCGGGTCGGTTTACATAATAAACAAATACAAAAACGAATACAAACAAGACCCGAAATTGACGAATGTCACAGTTACGAGCAAAAAAGAATATGTTGTTTTAATTTTAGCATTGAAGTTTTTTAATTTTTTTTTGTTTTATTTTCTAGGATACCCAAAACCCGATTAACCCAATCTGAAATAACCCTAACCCGAAAAGCCCGAAACCCCAAAAAACCAACCCAAAGAACACCCCTACCCACCCATGGAATTCATGGAGATGAAAAACAAAAAATAAAATAAAGAAAACTATGGTCGGCACCATCCCTACTTATCATCATAATCATTTCCCCATGGAGTCTCTCTCCATCTCCGTCCTCCTCTCATCTTCCCCAATTTCCCAAACCAAAAACCCTAATTTCCCCAAACCCAAATCCACCAAAAACACCCATTTCAATTCCACTCTCAAAACCCAGTCTTTATCCACCACCCTTTTCACATATCTCCAATTCCAATTCCCCCTTTCCTCATATTCATATTCTTCCCAACCAGACCAGCTACCCGCCAAAATCGACCTAGAATCAATCCTCGTTTCCATCGATGATTTCTTCAACCGATACCCGTTTTTCGTAGCTGGGTGTGCTTTCATTTGGCTGTTTGTCGTTCCAGCAACTCAAGAATACCTGCGCAAGTACAAGTTCATATCCGCCATTGATGCCTTCAAGAAGCTTAAAGATGACCCCAACTCGCAGCTTCTCGATATCAGGGACAGCAAGACTCTGCGGGTTCTCGGGTCGCCCAATTTGAAGTATTTGAATAAGAATGCCGTGCAGGTTGAGTTTCGTGCCGGGGATGAGGATGATGAGGGGTTTGTGAAGAGAGTGAAGGAGAGTGTTAAAGATCCTGCAAATACCACTCTTTGTATTCTTGACAAGTGAGTTTCTGTTTCAATTTTGCATATGCTTTGATGATTGATGATGATGATGATCAGGGCCGTCTCCGAGGATTTAAATACCTCGGCTGAGCAGGAAAAAAAAGGCCCATAGCCTTAACGAGTAACGAAATTTATAAGCTAATATTTTTAAACGAGGCATAATGTTATAACAATAAACATAGAAAAATATATTATTAAAATCAAATACCGTAATGATTAACGATTAAACGGTGATTCGTGAAACTCTCCTAAGTCCTAACATTGGAAAAAAATAGCATACAAAAAATTTTAGCCCCTAAAAATTACGTGCCCCAGCCGATGGTCCAACCGGCGCCACCCTCCAGCCGGCCCTGATGATGATATAATGTTATTATTGGTGGGTTTGCGGCTTGATTACTTTAACCGAATCTTTTGTAAATGCCTTATATCGTAAGTTGTAATTTTCAAGTATGATTTGCAAAAATATTTAACGATAAAAAAATTTCGGTTATAGGGTCGTAAAACTGGTGAATAACCACGTCATGTTCCGGTTCATATGTGTGAAACGATTTTTGGGTTTGGTCAGTTTCTGCGAACCCATTTAGCTTAACGAATCATGTTGGTGTCAACCTTACGGGTTTGTGGGTTGACCTGTTTAACTCATGTTTAGTTTATTTTACCTTTTTAAATGTGTTTTATGTCATAAATTAATTTAGTTGGCTATTTTATGCCAATTTTTGAAACTTAAAAAGAGAAATTGACATAAGATTTTCTAACTAAAATACAACTCTTTTTATGTACACGGGTATCTTTTGTCGTAAAATTGTACCGACTACTTAAAATTCAACTCTTTTATATACGCTGATGATTTTGTAAGGAGAATTTTAAGGATCCTGCAAATACTACTATGTTTTTGCATACATTTATTGATATTTTTAAAACTGAGAATCTTTGTGTTGTCTACAATTTGATCATCCATTAGTCTATGTCCTTGTGTACGGGGGCAGGTGGGGTGTGATTTTATGATATGACAAGAATCTAACATGAAAAATCACGGGTTTGGGTAATTTTAGGTCGAACCTGTGAACTCCTTTAGCTAAATGGGTCGTCTTAGTATAAGTTTGATGGGTTTGCAGGTTGACTTCTAAAACCTGTTTTTTTTTTTTTTTAATTTAATTTTTGTAAATGTGTTTTATTTGATTTTTATTTATTGTTAATAATTAAAAGTTAGCGATAACAGAGAAATCAACGTAAGATCATGTGATTAAAATGTAACTCTTTTATATACATTTGCATTTTTTGTCGTAAGATTGTAATTTTGAAGTATAATTTGCAAAATAAAAGTGAATTTGGTTAAATGGGTTGTGTTTTTCGGTTGCAACCCGCGAACACGACTAGTTGAGCACCCTTAGCGTCAACCAGCTCCAGCTGTCCGGCACAAGTTTTTCAACTTATCTTATTGGTCAACATGGCTTTTCGTTGGTTTCTTGAGCTTCGGCGCGTTTGAGTCTTTAAAGTAATGAGTTATAAAGGTTTTTTTTTTTAAATTAGCCAAATTAGGATAAAACTGAATTATTTTCATATTTCGTGGAAACAAGAATAGAGATATTTGTATCAGTGAAATAAATCAATAGATCTTTTGTTCAAGTGGGCAATTTAAATTTGAAGAACACTGATTTAAACCTAATCTAAATGACTATCTTGCCCTTGCATGTACTTTTATTTTCAACTATGCCCTTAGAAGTTTGTTAAGTTTTTTGATTCCTTTGTTTTGTTTGTAAGGTAGTTTTGATGGTGAGTCCATGAAGGTAGCTGAGTTATTGTTTAAGAACGGATTTAAAGAAGCGTATGCGATCCGAGGCGGAGTTAGAGGCAATAACGGGTGGCTGGTACCGTTAACTATATATATATATTATCATATATTATATTGGTTTTAATACATATTATTATTATTATTATTATTATTATTATTATTATTATTAAATACTGCCTTTTGTGCATCGAAACTACTATGATTTTATTTCTGTTTTAGTGTGAAATTGATTTTTTTTATGATATGCTGACTCATTTTAATTTATGGTTTATAGGAAATACAAGAAACGTTTCTCCCGCCATCTGTGCACATTAACTTGAAAAGAAAAGTCAAAAAGTCAAAGAAAGGAAAGAACAATGGAGCAATTGAAGTACAACAGAGTGAGGTCAAAAGCGAGCCAGATTCTGTAGCCGAAGTCAAGCAAACTGATAATGGGTATGTCAATAAGTCAAAGGAACCAAACACAAGATCATCATCTCCATATTCAATGGTAAGACTTTTAGGTGGGAAAATGGGTCAGAGTATGGGTCAAAATGGGTAATATTCTAGGTGGGAAAATACTTTTTGTTCGAATCATTTAACCTTTGGAGAAAAAAGTGTCAAAACATGGTTACCATTATATTACTATTTTGAATAAGCTGATTTGTACATTCTAGGTGACTTTTGATACGTTTTACCATTATATTACTATTTTGAATAAGCTGATTTGTACATTCTAGCTATCTAAATGACGCTAGCGATATAAATGAGTTTACCTGCTCGTGAACTACTCGAGATCTGTTTGCTAATAGCTTGAATCGAGCCAAACTTAAATGAGCTCGATCGTAAAATGAGCCCGAACTTCACTTATAGAGCTCGGGCAAGCTCATGAGCCCAAATGAAGCTAAATTTTGTATAATTTATATTTAACATATTAATTATCTATATTTTTACAATAATTATTCGCATATATAAAATTATTATAGATATAAGCAGATAATATATATTATGTTTAAATATAAAAATTACAATTAAAATATATCTAAAAAGTGTATTAAATACATTGAGATTAGTCAGTAAATAACAAATGAGCCGAGCTTAAGTAGCGTAAGACTGACCTATTCAGGTGAAAATGGCCACATCTATTTTACCGTCAACTAAATGATAAGCTGACAACATGAAGCAAAACTAATAATAGTAAAAATTTTGAATGCAGTATCCTGGTTTGAAACCACCGTCTTCTCCAACACCATCTAAGCCTCAATAGTGAAACCAGGTTCGTTCTCCATGCAGACTCATTTTGTACTCATCGAGTCAACTTAACTTGTTTCATTTTGATTTATAGACTGCGGTTCGGTTAGGAGTAAAACATGACGGTTTATAGAAAAGCCTCACTTTGGAATGTAATGAATTTGATTGAGTCATTGAGGATGGGTAGTTGTGCTGTATTTGAGTTATTAAAATGTTATAGTTTGTTTTGTACATCTATTTGGCTATGGCGCACCGGGGGGGGGGGGGGGGGTAATATGGAGGCATAACACTAATTTTAAGGGTCAATCAGGATTTAAATATACATATTTCACTAAAATAAAAGTTTTAAAGTTGGCGACCCATGTACCTGGTCTTCTGGATCTCTTAACTCGCGGGTTTTGATAATTATTATTTCTAGGTTGTAAAGGAAGCGGTGTTGGAGCTTGTATTATATAAGTACTACAATATATATTTCACATGGTACAATCCAGTATTATTTTATAGTTATTTTACACTCTATTCGACTCGAGGTTACCATGTTTTCGTAAATGTATCTTATAAAATGGTTAGTTTTCAACTCTCTAAATGCCTTGTTCTGTTTCACATCACTCATTTCTGTGGAACAAGGTAGAATATGGTTTACAATTACATAATATCTATAATAATGATATTTTACTTACAAGCCAAACTCTAGCTTTAGAATTTGAGCTTGAAATATGTTGAACTCAAGCTCTAGTTAGTTACCCGACCCGACCCGAGCCGAGCTGAGCTCAGCTTGGTTTGTTTACACCGGCAATCAAGGTGAAAATGACCACCTAAAAATATTTCCATAACTAATTGAGAGGCTGACAACATAAAGCAAAGCCACACTTTGGAATGTAATGAATTGACTGACTCGTGAGGATGGATAATGGTTGTATTTAAGTTACTAAAATGTGAGTTTGTTTTGTACATCATTTGGATTTCTTAATCCCAAGTTCGAAATTGTTCGAGATGATTTAACTAACAATACAATTATATTTTAATGTGCAAACAAGAGCGATTTGGAACAATATATTTTTTAATACAAAAACAAATATTTTCTCATATATTTCTTAATGCAAAAACCCATGTTCCTTGTTCCATGGAGAACATGTCCACTATCTAACATAAACATGCAAATATCAAGTCAAATACTAGAAACAAACATGCAAAACTGAAAATAAATAAGAGGCTTCATTACTTAATCCAAATTGCGACTGGGCTTCTTCCTTTCACGCTTGGGCTTGTCTTGAAATAACGACTGGGCTGGTTCATGCGTTGGGTCGGCCGAGACGTATCAATGTGATTCAGAAACTCATAATATTACACCAGTAGGTTTGATTTTGTAATTCCAAACCTGGAATTCTTCAGATTACATGGCAATAGGGAATAAATCATCCTTCACTTAAATTTTATTTAGCCAAATGAGGAACTATTTTTAATATGAAATAAGAAAAGAACTATATTTAAGGCTACTTAGATGTTTAATCAAACAGTTCTGGATAGTTTTTATATACTACTAAACTAATTAGTCTTCTTTATTTCGGTTTATAAGAGTACATTTGAATTTACTACTAAAATACAATGATATTTGTACACTTGTAAAAATGGAGATGATTTTATTTTTATTAGAAAAATGATTTCATGTCGCATGGTTAGGCGCATGCGTTCATTTAATCAAAATGAAACAAGTTCTAGATATTGATTAAGGGTTGTTAGTTAACCGTTTTGTTGTACTAGAAAATAAGATTATGTACTTTCCCGGTTTTCATCAATCAACAATTTCCCGAAACAGTAGATCATATCACCAGGTAGCACACTCAAAAGAAATGATCGAGTAAAAATGGGTTGTTTTACAAAATGAGTTTGCCTTAAATTTTTGGTTAAAGCACATTGTTTCAAAAAAGCACTTAGTAAGCCGGAGCAGCACTTAAATGGCGAAAACCACTGAGGACCTGAACCACTGTTAATTATTTCATCAACAACTTGACTGCTCAAAGTAGTCCGCCAAATTGAAACATTCAACCGCTGTCTCTATTTGATCGCGCTTAACGGCACGGGTTTCTGCGTCGATGCAATTGACGATTGAGCAGACGCTAACGGTTTGAATTTTCCAGTGATGGTGAAAAGGCAGGTGGTTCGTTTGACCATGGGAATGGAGCACGTACTCAAAAGCAGTCGGTCAGTACGATGATGGTCTAAAGCTTGAAAATCAAAATGTGTATATTTACAAATATTTTAGTTTATGAAGGGGAAATATGTAATTAAAAATTTGAATTGGGTATATATGCATTTAAAAAACTTTAAATAGAGAAATATGCCATTGCCCTCAAAATAAAAATTAAAATAATATATAGATAAAAGACTAAAGGCTATAGTTGTAATTATTATTTTATTTAAATTAACAAAGATTTAGTAAATATGAGGTGCAATATTGTAACTTTATTTGAATAAATTGAAAGACACGTCATGTTTAATGATTTAATGACCCATCTTAAACATGCTATATGGGCTGAACCAGTGTTTTAAATACCGGTTCATACCGGCCAGTTGAACTGGTAATACCGGGTTTCGCATATCAAACAGGTATTTTGAGATCGGTATTTTTGGATGGTTTGCTAAAACATCGAACCGACGGTCTTTTCTAAAATACAGGTTTAAACCGGCAAACCGGTTTAAAGCCCAAGATATTTTGATATTTTGTGGCCTATATTCTTAAAAATTACTTTTAACATAACAATTAACATTGAAACGAGTATACTTATGGATTATTTTTTAAAAAACAAGCAGTGTTGTATTATTTTTTAATTATGGATTAACTTTTGGATTATATTTTATTATGAAACCATATGCTTGTGTTATTTTTGAGTTGAAGTTGCAATTATATCAAATTACAAGATAAACTACATAGCTCGGTTGAACCTTCCGGTACAACCCAGTTCAACTGGTTGTACCATTTTTAGCCCAATCAAGTATGAATAAAAAACTGGATTTTAAAACATTGGGCTGAACTACAGATATTAGATAGATAGGAGTATGGGAAAAACTTCAATTACCAGTCTAAACCTTAAAACAAATTGCACTTACCAAAATACTCAAAACATAGCAAATCACAAACACCTGCCTAACTACTACCATTATGTGTGGATTACAATTAAGAAGTATAGTCTGTTTTAACATAACCAACAGTTGTTCTATTAAAACAAGCCAAGAATTCAATGTTTCCCTCCGCACCCTTTAAAGGAGATTCAATCCACCCGTCGCATCGAAATCCAAGATCTTCAACACCCCTAACGATCCTCTCACGCACCTATATTAGTCAACAAAAGTCAACCTTTAACACGGCCGGTTCAACGAATGTGGAAGCCTAAATCGAAACAAGATTTTGTGGCCTTTTCATGACAATTGTTAAGAAAAAATATTTGCTTATTACAAGTTTTGAACTCATAACCTATACTTCGATAACAATCAAGCCTACCACCACACCAATACATTACTTTGAGTTTTTTTACTCATTATAATCTATATCTATATCTATATCTATATTACATTATAATACATATAGGAGACCTTTCATATCCTATCTTCTCTCATTGTAAGACACCGTTAAATTAAATGCTATTTAACTCTTCCGGCAACTCTCTCGATCTCAGGCATCCCGTCTCCGATCAATCAATTAATCCCCCTCTGCATTTAATCGTCTTTTCGCCTCCACCAATTAATTATAGGTTTCAACTGTAACATCATTGAACATTCATCTGCTATTTAACTTTTCGCCTCCAGCCCTAATCGATTGTCACAACAGTTATTCCCTTTCATATTCTATTTTCGATGATTTCTTGTCTCAAGCCAGATGAAATTTATTCTGATTACATCTAACATTCATGCTGAAAACAGTTCCGGTAAGTATTTGTATGGTTTCAAACTGATGCCCCTTTGCTTCTAATTGGTGACTCTTGGTTTTTTATGTAGTCAATTTTGGTTGAATTTCAGTATATCATGTAGTGATTTGGTGGAAGTTGTCCTGGTCATAGAAAAGTCTATAGTGTTGCTACTACTGAATTGGGAGTTATATTTTGGATGACTATTTGTACAGGATTGCTTGCACACCACCTGTTTGATAAGATGCTACTTAGAACTTGGTTTGTTATAAATTTGGATTTTGATGTTTTCAATTTGTGTTTTTTATCATCGTTGTGCCTTCTTGTAATTCCAAGTAATTAGAATTGAATTGACTCTTTTTGGTGCACCATCTCTTGATTAAACTTTGTGATTATATGTTGCTTTTGTTAACTATAGGCTATTTGGAAGATACCCTGGTACATGGTGGTGGAAGTGTTGGTTTAATGGGCAAACAAAAATGTGTGATTTTTGTTACTAACATGTTACCAATTTCAACAAAATCATTGTTGCTTATTCACATGCTGGGTTATTCCAAAAACTGTTGTGCCCATCGAGGTACTTTTCCCTTTTGTAGTTTATAAATCGTGAGTAATTAAAAGATCAATTAAGACTAATTTTGCTCATCTTGATAGATATCTCATGAAACCATTGGCGATGTGTGCATTATTTCAGATATGCACAATAGGAAAACTGGCATGGGATGACAAGATGATTCGTTTGTTGCACTTCTTGGTATTTTTATAATCATGTTTAAATTTTATGATTTTTGTACATAAATTTTGTATTAAACTATTGATGGTGTTGGTGTTTTCAGGAATTTGTGGAACCATGGAGGAAGTTTTAGAGATGACCACATGGTCACAGCTTGGAATTTATAAAATAAAAAACCGTGAGTTGTTTCAGGTTATATTACATCTTTAACGGAACACACATAATAGATAACTCAATTGCGGTTAAATTTGATGAATTTACAGGTATTAGTTGAAGACAATGCATGCTCAAGATCCTGGTGCTCAACAGACTATCGTTCCTAAATGCAATCACGCTCCCATGGTTCGATTATTATTATTATTATTATTATTATTATTATTATTATTGTTGTTGTTGTTGTTGTTATTATTATCTTCATTGTTACGCACTGGTGTTGTTTAATTAGTTCAATTATATAAACCGAATGGAGACTGTGATTTGATTAATTTTTTTATATGTACAGATTAACTTAATTGTTTAATCTTTATGTGGTAGTTTGTTTATTACTTGATACTTAAATTCTTTCTCATATGCTAAATGCTCTACCAACTGTAAGAATCTAGGTTAATATTCATATTGTATGTTAGGATGGCTTTAGAGTTGAATTAAAGGTGTAAACAAGCTGAACCAATTGTGAGCCCTCGAGATCAGCTAACAAAAAGCACGAACCAAGTCGGGCTTAAACAAGCTCGAGCCTATAAATAAGCTTGTCTATAAAACGAGCTTGAGCCCGAGCTTCACTAAATTGGATGGGAGACTTAGATTTAATTAGGTTTTCTTATGGATTAAGGTCAACTTGATTGTTTAATTTTCATGTGGTAATTTGTTATTGTTGTTTTAATCACACCTGCATGCTGTATTTTTATATTTAACAAAGTAGCTAAATATAAATGTTATCTTTTTCTTTACACCAATATTCATTCAAAATTGCAATTAAAAGGGATACGTTCATCCTATTTATGACATTTAATAATATTTTGACAATCTTGAAACATGATTTTTGCAATATACAACGCATCATATTAACATAAAGATAAAATTGTAAACATAAAAATGACTCCACTTTGACAAATTTTGGGTTTACATGATTTATATAAATGTGGTTGTTGTAGATATCCTTAGATCTTTATTTCTCTTCATAAACATGGTTTATAGAAACTTAAGTTTTGGTTTCTTTTTATGTCATGTTACGTAAAAAAAACTATGTTTTGCAAAATAATCATATAAAGAAAGATCACGTTCATAATCTGTTTGTTCTCTTTCAACTTCTTAATCATTTATCCACATAAGTTTACATGGGCCAGTTTAAATTTCTGCCCTAATTGGTTAATTTTAGAAGCACACATACAGTTATTCATATGAACATAGTGCTTCCATATTAATCTAGAATTTTTTTTACCCGGTGGTGTTCTTAGAGAAGGCGGTTTTGGGTCGGTTTTTTTAAAGTGTGGATTGATGAATATACACTTCAACCTGCAAAGCCCGTTATTGATACTGTCATTGTTGTTAAAAGACTAAATAACAAGGTCTTCAAGGTCAACAAGAATGGCTGGTAAGTTCCAATTTTGTTGGTGTATTTCACTTTATTTATGTTAACCAAGGTTTTTTTAATTGATTTAAGTTGGTTTTTTTATTTGATCTTATTGCAGACTGAAATTAGTTATTTAGGGCAGCTAAATCATCCAAATTTTGTAAGTTAATTGGTTATTGCCTAGAAGACGATCACAGGATGTTAGTTTACGAGTTTATGCCTCAAGACAGCTTAACCATTTATTCAGAAGTGAGTTCTTGGCCTTGATTTTCACTTTATTTTCCCCACATTTTTAGAATTATATCATATTAAAATTTAATTTGTTATGACAGGGGGCACCTCCTTTCAAATGTCTTTTAGGAATCTAATAATTAAGGTTGCTCTCGGTTCTGATTCTCAGGCACTTGGGTTAGGGACTATCTACATCGTCAGTGGATGTCAATTGGGGTCATGTCCTCAACCAACCAAACGGTAATCAAGTTAATAGCAAGCGATAGACCTGGGCTACTTTCTAAACTATGTGTAGTTCTCACACACTTAAATGTGTAACGTGGGTGAACAGTGAGGTTTGGACCCACAACACGCGAGCCACATGCAAGTGCCTGATGAGGTATATATCTGTTTGGTGGGATTTTTAAGTTCATAATCTTTTTTGTAATTGTGGCATTGTTAGATCACACTCATGAGGTACTAAAACTTTTAGTATTGTAAAGAACATGCGTGAATAATGTTGCTACATTTACGGCGACAACGAACGTTAATGACATAATGCTTAATTTTAGCTTGTAACATGGGATGTGCCAAGCTTAAGAAAAAGAACGATAATTAACCTTTTGTGTTTGGAGTTGCCCAGTTAATTACTTGTAATCATGTATTTTGTTTGAGTGTTGTTTTTGTAGCAAACAAAGCTACTTGTAATCATGTACAATCTTGAATTGTTTACGTGTCGGTTTTGGAGAAACCCGTGTCGTTTTCATTTGTAGTAGAATTGACAAGGTTGCAAAGCTAAAACTTTCTGCTATCATTTTCACTTTGATTTTGGATTTTCATGGCTAAAGGCTTGCTTAAAAGAGATGACAATTATGAGTTATACACCATTTTGATGGATAGGAATGTATCACTTAAATTTGGTTGATTTTATAACAGTTATGTCAATTTATAGTTTTATACTACATTTTGTATCCATTTAAATAAAGTGTTGGGTTAGATTAAAGAAATTGTATTATGCAACTCAGTTTGACAAAGTTTATACCATTATATAGATAAAAATTAATTAGTTGTATTCAATTTTATGTGAAACATTATATTTTAAAGGCATGATGAATAATTTAAACAGCTCATTGATCAATAATTATCTATACTAATAAGTGATAATAATGTGTTTAGTAACACTTATAACTTTCATTTTCGTTGCAGGTGAACCTAACTCTAACTTTCATTTATGTCATTTTAAAACAATTTTCCAGATTTTTATTGAAATAAAAATCATTTAGTGAACAACAAACGAAATTCCTTTCTTTAAACGAAAGTTAAAATTCCAAGTAGTATTGGATATGTATAAATTATTACCAACCAAAAGATAATAGCTTATATAAAGAAATCCAATTCATACATTAAAATATTTTAACAAAAAACCAAAACTTTATATTTTAAAGTAATATAATTATTATCAACCAAAAGATAATAGTTTATATAAAGAAATCCAATTCATACATTAAAAGATTTTAACAGAAAACCAAAACTATATATTTTAAAATAATCTAATTATTATCAACCAAAAGATAATAGTTTATATAAAGATTTTAACAGAAAACCAAAACTATATATTTTAAAGTAAAATAACAATAATTAAAAGGTCATCGATACTCCACCACGCCACAATGCCGGTACTATGCTGGTTTATGTTCATAAGGGAGTTTATGGTGATATATGCCTATGGTCATGTGTAGAGATTCGCTACTAAATATCTTTCCACCACAACGCTCAGTCTGTATTTATATTTAGTTTATTTTTAGTATGTTGTTTTATCATTTTTATGTTTCTTTTGGTCGTAAACTATGTTGATTATAAATTTTGTTATACCAAATACCGGCACCATAAGGAATTAAACCCATACTAATTGAAACCGCATTACGTTCCCGCCGCAACGCGCGGGCACTACCACTAGTATATATCTATATATAATGTTTTCTTGGACTTGGAGGCCTTAATTAAGTGAGGGCCTAAAGCCTAACTTGTTTTCGCTGTTCCACGAGCCACCCTGCTTTAACATCATAGGTAATACGAAAACAGAACGAAACATACCTCCTGACGAACCAAGGGGTCTCTCACAATCCCACCTCCTCCCACCTGTTAAAAAAATTGACCATATTTGTTAGATTAACCGAACATAGGATCGAACACAAACAATTAAGTGAACGAGGTTTTCTTGTCCGTTTACGTTTGCTAACGGTATAAACAAGCGGTGCACGAATGTAAACACACGTAACTAAACATAGATGAACAGACACAACTGAGCTAAGACCAATTTCTAGGCTTGTAACAAAATGAACGAACACGAACGGACCATACTTGTCTTTCTTCGTTTAACATTAACTGAGCAAATGACCGAACTCAAATAGTTAAGCGAATTAGATTTTCTTGTTCGTGTTCATTCAATAAGAAAATCAAGTTCGTTTATGTTCGTTCGTTAACAGTATAAACAAACGGTTTGATTATATTGTAATGGACCTAAGAAACTTATATATGAACGAATGCAAACGAACGGACTTAAACAAACATAAACTGAAGAACCTAACTGACTGTAAACAAGCATTCACGTTCATGAATGAACAAATGTGACATCTGTTCATGTTTGTTCGTTTAACTAAATGAACAAAATAAGTTGTTCATGTTCGTTCATTTACTAAATAAACGAACATGAACAAATTTTCATACTTGTGATCTACGGGCCTCGAATTGAGGTTTAATTAATGTAATCAATGTAGCTTCTTCTTTCATCAGGTTAACAACAGCAGGCATGACCTAACCAAAAAAAAAAGATATAAATATTTGGTAATTTATTATGAATGAGTTATTCTATTTCATTACAAATTAAACACTTACTAGAAGTACAGATATAAATGAAAGATCTAAAGTCACCAAGTCAACTTTCTGAGGAAGTTCAGTAAGATATCTCAAATTAGTCCTCTCGATAACTGATACGCGTTCATCGCGACGGATTTTATCTGCCACCTGTAAAAAAGTAAATGTTATATTTTTTAAATTTTACACAAGATGTACATGAAACCGAAATAACTGACGTGTAAACAAAGTAACCAAAATAAACCGACATAGCAGAACCGAAAAAGCAAAACTCAACCCAAAACTGATGGTTTGATTTTATGTTTTTTCAAAAACCAAACTTCCAGTACGGTTTCGGTTTTGCATGTAACAAAAACCAAAATAACCGACCCGCAATCAAAATAAACAAACCAAAATAACAGAACCCAACCCATAACCGGCAGTTTGGGTTTTTTTCTTTTCAAAATTCAAATTTCCAGTTCGGTTTTGACTTTCCGTGTACAAAAAATCGAACCAAATAGTCAAAACTGAACCAAATCCATAAAAACTGAAAGACCTGATTTTGCTATTGAATTTGTGGATTTTAAATTTTACTTTGAAAAGTGAAATAATTTATAAAAAATAAATAAATGGTGTACCCTAAAAATTTAGGCCCTTATGTGTAATAATTGGCCATATACTAATAAAAAAAAATTATGTCCAACCAAAGTGTCAGGCCCAAGTTTATTATTTTGGGCCATCTTTTTTTCAGACCAAAGATTTAAGCCCAAATGGCAAAACCGACAACAGACGGTTTTCAAAAACCAAAAAATCTGATTTTTGGTTTTTGGGTCAATTTGAACCCAACACATTGTTGTTCACATTTACTTTTAATTGGTTTTAGATCAATAATGTTCGTTCAGCTATGTTCATTTATGTTCATGAACGGCTTGCATATATTGTTAACCACCACAAACAAGAAAGCCTTGTTCTTAAGTCGATCATATTCGATCATTTGTTCAGTTAAAGTTAACCAACCGAACACGAATACACTTTGTTAGTGTTCGTTTACAGGCTCACCAAAAACCAACCCAAGCACACCCCTACTTTTTAAATTTTCGGTTAATTCATTTGGCAATTACCTGCCCATAACCGACATCAACACCATAAACAAATGATGCACCATACTGAAGCAAGCAATCAGTAAACCCTCCGGTGGACAAACCGGAATCAAGAGCCACTTTTCCAGTAACATCAACACCCAATTGCTCAATGGCAGCTTCTAATTTATGCCCTGCTCTAAAGTCAACAAAAGTCAAGATTTAATATACAAGCCACAGATTTAACTAAGAGGTAGAGAAAATTGCACAAATTCTCATTGTGGTTTGAGCATATAGCAGGTTTGGTCCAAACACTTGTAACTTGTAAGAGGGTTCTGAGTTACAAAAATATTGAAAAAGTCACAATTTCCATTAAAAGCTATGGGATTAACGATGGGGACTAAGCATACAACTCTCCCTCAAATGTTTGGACTAAGTTTACAACTATTAACATATGGGGACCAAACTTGCAATATGAGTGTGCCCACATGGACCATTTGCGCAATATTGTATAAAGTAAGTTGGTTGAGATGAGAGAGTAATAATCACCTACATACATATTTTGGTATTTCTGCCTTGATCTCCACAACGGCTTTGTCAGAAACTGGATGTCCCGCTTTAGTTACAACTTTACCATCAACAATCACTTTGCCTAAAATACAAAACTAGTTTTAACTTTAACCGAAAAATTGATTGAACACAGACAACGAAACAAATGGCGTTTTCTTGTTCGTGTTTGTTCGTTAAGAAAATGAACGTGTTCGCGTTCATTTATGTTCGTTAGTTAACAATATCAACAGAAGGTTCATGATCGAAAAAAACGGACATAACTAAGCTAAAAAGTTATTAAGGATGGACTAAACTTTAATGGACCTTAAAAATTTAAATGAATATATCAACAAACGAGCGAGCATAAACAAATTACTGAACCAACGTAAACAAAAGTTCACAATTAATGATTGAACGAAACATGTTCATGTTCGTTCATTTAACTAAATGAACAAAAACTTTTATTAATGTTCGTTTATTAAACAAACAAAACCAACTTTGCGCCAAATAGTTCACTGAATGTTCAGTTCTTTTACAGGCCTACAAAAAGATAAGTTTATAGGGCTCAAAACGGGTCGAAAATCATATTATTTTGATAACAGAGACAAAGAAACGAATGGTGTTTTCTTGTTCGTGTTTCTTTGTAAAGAAAATGAACTTGTTCGTGCTCGTTAGTTAACAATATCAACGAAAAGTTCATGATCGAAAACGAATGAACATAACTGAGATAAGATTATGGATGGACCAAATTTTTATGGGCCTTAAAAATTTAAATGAATATATTAACAAGGAAAATTGGTAATAAATAATCTCACTTTTTGAGTATTGGCCGATAATAATCCCACCTTTAAAAATCACTAGCAATGATCCCACCTTTTAACTATTTTTGTCTCACTGGTCCTCCGTTAAAAAATACTTAACGTCGTTATATTTTTTCCCTAGTTTCAAACCGATGTTTTAGGACTTTTGATCAGAAGAACGATATGAGTCGACTGATGTAAAACTTATTTCAAAACGGTGATTCAAATGGGTTGATTTTTGTTAATTGGAAATTCAAGCACCCGAATTGAAACATTGGTTCGTCGTTTGGATCACCATTTCGAGATAAGTTTTACATCGGTACACTCGTATCGCTCTTCCGATCAAAAGCCCTAAACATCGGTTTGAAACTAGGGAAAAAACATAACGACGTTAAGTATTTTCTAACGGAGGACCAGTGAGACAAAAATAGTTAAAAGGTGGGGCCATTGCTAGTGATTTTTAAAGATGAGATTATTATCGGCCAATACACAAAAGGTGGGATTATTTATTTCCAATTTTCCTATTAACAAACATAAACAAACGAGCGAGCATAATCAAATTGTTGTACGAACGCAAACAAATGTTCACAATTAATGAATGAATGAGACGTTTTCATGTTCATTCTTTTAACTAAATGAACAAAAACTTTTATTCACATTCGTTTGTTAAATAAACAAACACAACTTTCTGCCAGCGTTGTAGGGCTACAAAGCAAGTAATTTTGAAGGGCTCAAAACGGGTAGAAAACCATATTATTTTGATAATAAACACAATTTTTTAATAAACGAGTTCAAGGTTTTATGCATTTAAATGTATTGTGGGTGATTAGAGATAAAATTAAACCAGTATAAATGCATTAATAAGTAAATAGGTTAAAACTGCACCTACAAAAAAAGAAAAATAAATACAAGAGTAACCTTGTAAGATCCATGACTGAATGTAGTTACGACTATATTGCTGAAACTTTTCGAGACATACTTCATCTAATCTCTTCTTCCTATTAATATACATATCAAGAAAACCCGTGTGACATAACTAACAGAGTACCAAATAAACTTGAAATAATCTTTTAAATTCGATATGGCAATAAAATGCACTTGATATTACCATCAAGAAATATACAAACAAAAATCAAGATTGCATGAACGGATTGATTCTAGAGTGACAAAACACTTCCTTAAGCGAGACGTTTGTTATTAAGAAAATACTAAAAGATTATTTATAGGATATTACTGGGTATGTTTGTTTGTTACTTTAACTTGCTAAATTTTAAACACTAAAATACAAGGTATTCTCATCATCCATGGTCAAAGTTGTTCAAATAGTCAAACTCACTACTCAATCGATGGTAAGATTTGAAAATCTAACATCCATTGCAATCGACAAGGGCGAACCTACATGGTGGGGTCCGGGTCCCGGTTCACAGGAAGTCATTGAGTTTCGGAATTTTAGTAGAATGGCTATATAAAAAAACTTGAGTGAACTCATACAAAAAACATAGGGTGAACCCACATACAAAAATGAATAAGGGTTCGAAGCTCCTACCTTATTATGTTTTGAACTTTTTTTTTAATGCAAACTTAAAAGAACTAGGTTTCATCACCTCAACAAAAAGCTTTTCATTCCATCGCCCGACCACCTCCGACAAAGACCTTGCAGCTTCCCACTAACCATGACGAAGATGAAGATGAATAGACGATTCTCCTAAAGGTACCTTAACGGCTTTTATCTGCGCTTGTTTAGATGATTGTAGTGGTGCTAACACAATCCCCTTCATTCATTGTGCTTGTGTATTTGTTGTTGCAACAGTTATAGTTTTATGATCATTGCTTTACAAATGAGTTTTTATGTAAACCTTGACTTTTTCTTATGTTAGTTTTTTAGGGATGAACCGGTGATGAAGACTGCCATTTGGAGTGCTTGGAGATCTAGCTATTACTATTTACTACTCATGAAAGTAACGCTAGGTTGTTGAAGCATATTGACCGGTTACGTCACCGGTTTGATTATACTTACTGTTCTAATCTATATATGTTTAACTCTTCTCAAGTTCCACAGTTATACATTATCTTGCATTGACAGTTGCCAGCTGAATAATGAATTTTGATGTATTTTGTTCAATGTTACATTTTTAAACAACTTGCCAGACCTTTGTTTATGATTAGTTCACTGTTACATAACTTAAATGTGAATTTGCAACTTACCGGACCTTTGGCCTAGCTTTTTTAACCAAGCTTATAGCTTTTTTAGCTTTTTTTACAAAATAAGCTTAATTTGATGTTTGGTTTAGCTTTTTAAGCTTATGCTTATAAGCTTATATAAGCTAATTTGAAGAAGCTTATTTGAAGATGGTTTTTAGCTTATTTGAAGAAGTTTATTTGTGTAAGGGTGTAAGTTACTCATTTGTCCTCAAATGGTGGTGGATTAATAATTATTGAAGCAACTTATTTATGTAACAAATTAAAGAATGATGGATTTAACAACTTATTATCAACTTGTAGATATAAGCTAACCCAAACACTTAAAAAGAGCTTATCAAATAATAAAAAATAAGCTATAAGCTACTTTAAAATATAAGCATAAGCCAAAAAATAAAAGCTAGGCCAAACACCCCCAGAACGTGGCTTACTTTTCTTCAGAATACACTGTACTTTTCCACATAATCTAATTTCTACATATTAGTTGGGTACTTTATGTTGTTGTGCAACACTTAGTTTTTATGAGAAATAGTCTTACCGATGTTCATTTATTTGCAGCCTGCAAATGACTAGCGGAAGTACCAAGTCACAACCAAGTAAGCCCATTTAAAAATTTAAGCGTTTAAACCCAATAAAGAAAACCCTTTTACTTAAGCCCAAATTTATTTTTTTTCAAAAATTTTTAGCGATTCTCGGAGACGGCCCTGCCTACGTAATTCAACTGATATCGTACTTTTTTTAATGTATACTGCGTCCTGTGACTCCTGTCCAGACCCCACCGGCCCGAAAATTGTAAAGGTTGGTTGTGAGAAATTTCAAAGCAAAAAAAGCCGAACCCACCGGCAATCGATGGCCTAATTTGTTAAAATAATGGTGAACTACTAAAGTTGTAAAGAGATAGAAAGAGAGAGCTGCTCACTTCTTTGCTGGTATAAGTTTTCCTGGTTTTAGAGTAGCAAAGGTTTGTATTGGACAACTTCTGTGTGCATTAGTCCATCTCACTGGATTGCAAATTTATAACTAGTTAGAGCTCAAATCACAACTAGGGCTGTCACTCTTACCCGAAACCGAACCCCAAAAAACCCACATCCGAACCCAATCTAACCCGACACAAAAAACCCGAACCCGAGAAAAGACTAACCAAACCCGAACCGAAGTAATTCGGGCTGGTTCTCGGGTTTGATTTATAAGTTTCGGGTCAACCCGAAAAACTTTTAGTTTTGAAATTAAATATATTTTTAGGTGTAATAGGCTTAGTCTTAGTTAACAGAATCTGAGCGTAATCGACTGTTGTCATTCCAACTATTATGAATCGATTGTTTATTGTTAATTTACGTTTTCCGTTTATTACTAATAGTAACCGTAATCGAACAACCAAATCACGTCTGATTTAGTCGTTTATGGTTCGAGTTAGTTACTTGGTTTTAATTTTCTTCTGAACTGTTTTATGACTTTATCAAGTTATGTTGGTTTATTATTTGCGTTACGAGCAAAGGATAATATGTTGTTTTAATTTTAGCATTGAAATTTTTAAACTTTTTTATTTTTTGTTTCATTTTTTAGGATATTCGAAACCCGATTAACCCAACCTGAAGAAACCTCAACCCGAATTACCCGAACCCAAAAAACCCATGAGAGATTTGGGTTGGGTTTCGGGTTAAGATTTAAAACTTTGAAACCCGAAGAACCCGACCTAAAAAACCCGAAACCCGAAAAACGAACCCAAAGAACACCCCTAATTCACAACTAGTTGATTATTATCATTAAAAAGCATAATCTTCTGTGTTTTTTTTTTTTTTGTATTGCATAGTTATAATAAAATAAAAAGGAAAATTGGATTTTAATACCTTTAACTTTCACTTTTGTTTTCCGTTAGCATAGATCAATAGCTGACGATTTCTATCGCAACGGAGAAGCCTTACAAATCAAATACTATGATTATGCCACCGGCAACAAAAATGAAAATGAAAGATGAGATTAATATGAAAATCCAACTTTCCAAATAAACCCACATGGTTATGGTTTTATTTAAATTAGCAGGTACCTGGAGCTGGAGGATGATGGTGTGACTGTTTGGATAAGAACAAGGCGAAAGTAAGTACCTTCGACAGTTGCAACGCCATTCTTGTTTTTTCCTCAGTTTGGTTTGGTAAGGTTAAGCCACCAAATTGAATTCGATACGGGCTGCTCACACTGACTGGGCCTTGCCATTCAAAATGTTTGGATTTACTTTTTAAAAGAACCACTTCAGGTTTAGGTCAATAAAAGCAAGAACCGGTCGGGTGCTTATAACCGGTTTGCAGGGCCGTCTTCAAAAATCAAAGAATTTGAACTGAAAGGGAGTAAAAGTTTGAGCCTTTAGTAAAAAGAGTTTTTTTTTTCTTTTAAATGAGCTTAAACAATTAATTTTTTAAATGGGTTTACTGGTTAACATTTAGTATATGCAAAAACATTTTTTTTATATAAAAATGAGTTTAAATGAATTGAGTAATTATATTTAACGTTAAGAATACATATTTTTTTCAACCCGTGCGATGCTGCGGTGGCGACAATTCACAACACGATACTTGTTTCTAAAAGTTTATTAGTCCTTTAGAGATATATTGTGTGGTAACAACGCATAACAGATTGACGACTAACGAGACGAACACCATCGGTACCGAAATCGACGTTGCTCTAATGATATTGGCTCAATTAGGTTTAGTAAAAAAACTATCTATAATACAACATTAAAAATTTTATTTACAATGTTTGTAGATGATATAGAGAAGTTTAATAACATGGAAAATGCCTCAAGTTAAAACAGCATTTCTTATAAATCTACAACTACTACCGATAACTATTTTGTAAACTATTTTGTATGGTTACATGTGACACTCACAAAAGTGGGCTATGATAAGTTGGAAATGACATGCCATAAGTGTGGCAGACTAGCACACTTTGCATGGGAATGTAGAACTTAGTCAGTGCTTAGTCCCAATTAAGGATGGGCAAATTTGGTACCGATACCGATTGGTACCTGTACGGAACCGGTACCGGTACGAAATCGGTACCAGTATTTCCCGAATTTTACCTTCAATACCGGTACTGTCTCGGTACGGGTACCGAACCGAATATTTCGGTACCGGTAGCGGTACCAAGAATTTATAAATTTCGGGACCGGGATTTTCAGTACCGGTACGGTACCGATCTCATCCCTAGTCCCAATCATGTCCAGCCTTTAATAACTTATCCATGTTTAACTCTCCATCCTCAATCACAACAATCATTCAATAACCACGCTCAAACCTCAACAGTGCCTAATACTGGTCCTCAGTATCAGTATCAATATCACCCATCAACCAATGCAGCAGATGCAGTTTGTTCAACCTCCTTTCATGTAACCCGTTAACACTTATGTTCAGCTAGCTCAAGTTACCACACCTGGATCATCTTCATCTTGTCATGGTAACTCCAAGACAAGTTTCTTCACTCAGGAATTTGTTAACTGGAGTAATCTACCTAAAGAAATGAGTACCAAAGATCTAGCTCTAGTGTTTATAGGCGAAGAAACATCTGAAGAGAAAGAGATGGAAAATAATTTCAACAATGAAATTCTTCAAGTGCTGATGACAAGTGATGTTTTAGCAAATGCACAAACTGTTGCTGAGATAGTATTCCAAATAGCTGTTGATGAGGTAACACCAACTGGTCATAGTCCTCATCAGTGAGTTCACTTGTAACAATCTTTCTACCCACCAACTGTTCGTACGATGTCATGAAAGCACACATGAAGGCAAACTACTGTTTTGCCTCCTTCATGTTGACATTTGGTGGTGTTGAACTTTGAGTACTCGCACCAGCAGATGATGAAGAACCACCTGATCTAGACGCCATGAAATATACATTTGGACTAGGACTACCACTTTGATGGATTTCCTGATCAACTTGGGTATATAATGCACTGATTGGAACAGAACTGTTGCTCATAAGAAGAGATCTGCCATATAAAGTAGGATCTTGGTTGTCCTTTGAAGAACCTTGACATTTCAGGTCATATTCTCTCTCTTCAAGCTTATTGATAAAATCCATAGCAGAGAGAGATTCATTTTTGAAGAAACCATTCTCCTTAAAGACAAGCAAGAAGGTTGAGTATGATGGAGGTAGTGCATTCTTCAAGGTATCAATCTTATCACACTCACTTGGCCCATCTTCAGATTAGTCATTTCAGCAATAAAATGACAGAAACGATTCAACATCTCTTCTACAGTCTCACTTTTCAGCAAAGTATAGTTTCCAAATTGAAATTTCAGCATCGTTTTCTTGCTTTATTGGGTATTTCCCATACTCCTCAACTGTAGATGCTAAAAGAATGCAACACAGTTCTTGATATTGCTGACTTGATGGAAGATGCTTTCTGGTAATGCCATATTTAGAGTGGAATATGCTTTTGTTTTGTTAATAGCTTTCTTCTCATCAACGAAATATAGACGAAATTCTTTTTCAACATAACCTGTAGATTTATCACTAACAACTAGAGCTTTATACACATTATCCAAGTTGCAAACACATTCAGGATGAAAAGATCCCAAATGAGCTCTAAACCTGGGTTCCCATCTAGGAAAATCACTAATCTTAAGAGCTTCAGGCTTTTAGTATGAGACCCGATCTCATTATCCATAGTGAGCATTTGTTGCATCATTGCAGTCTGGAAAGCAAGTGCATAAAATTTTGCCATCTTAACAGTTGAAGGATGAATGATGTTAATATTGAAAGTTTAGGGTTGAAGTTTTCAATTAATGAAAGTTCAAGGTAACGAATGAGAATGTGAACGAACGAGTCTTAACGGAAGAGAATACTTTAAGAAATGAATGAGTCAAACGAAAGAGAAACCAATGAGTATACTGTTCACACGAATGAACTTATAACAAATGATGAAAAATTTACTGTGCACATGAATGAGCTGCTTAGAACCGAATGAGTTCAACGAACAAGGATGAACGAATGCGGAAGTTTAACGAATAAGTACAAGAACGAATGAGTAAAACTAACGAATGAAACCCTTTAGAACGAATGAGTAGTTATTATGGAATGACAGTTGGCACAAAGTAGTTACAACCGTTGAACGAATGAGTAGTTATCTTGTAACGAATGAGTCAAGAAATTAACAAATGGCTATTCAAGTCTTCAAACCTTCATTCCAGATTTCAAACTCAATCCGGACCAATTCTAAACCAAAATTTACTCGAAAGTAATCCAAATTTAATCAAACCGAAACCAACCCACTCGTCAACGAATCCGAACAAACTCATGACCTTCCAAACCTCAATCTAAACCAATTCTCCATTCAATTATGACTTTAAAACAGTCGAAACCTTTAACACATTCCCACCTAAAATCAATCTTGCAATTAACAACACAAAATTACAATTAAGTTGTTCTACATTATCAACTGACCATCGCGAACAACCCTAGACACAAATCAGATTCAATTATCACCATATCTATGAGTAATTGACTGATTCACAGTCCGTAACACTAAATCATAGATTCCGATACAATTACACACAAATTAAACTTCAATTAGAGATTCAATTGCATAAAATTAACTCAAAATCACTAATCAATCAGAAAATATGGCTTTGATACCACTTGAGAAGCCATATGATCCTGATTCAATACGTTTACGAGATAGGATCTAGTCTTTAGATATGATTACGTGCATGGATCAATGGAGATTACGTTAATTGTGTGTTTCTAAGTGTATTTGGGCAGAGTAACGAGGCACGAATGTCAATAATCAATAATTCTTAATTATGAAATACATTACAGGGTATATATATGAGATGAGCCTCATCGATTAGACAGGTCTAACGAATGAGCTCTCATTCATTATCAATACATTATCTATTCGCTAAGACTTAATGCATGACCACATTCATCTTCTCAATCTTATAAGTTCATAACGAATGAGGGATACATTAACGAAAGGTCACATTCGTTATTAGCTACTCTAATGAATGTGACATACATTTAACGAATGCGTCATACGAATGATATACATTTACCAAAATACCCCTATACATTATTTCTAATATAATAATTCTTTAAACAAAAACCGAGACACAAAACCGAGCACTAACAGTTGTAACAACAAAGAAATCTAACATCAACTGGGTCACCTACCGAACACGCGGGCTTCCCACTAGTTGTTTTTAATTGCTTAACATTTATAGAATCACAACGTAAGCTATCTTTAATTACCTTGAGCAACTATTTACGAGACAGACCAAGTTCCTGTTCCAGAATATTGTTCCCAGACCCGGAATTGAACTGGAACCACCAGAACTAGTTTCACTTTTACATGATCAAAACCCGGACTCATCTTAGCCAAAAACCGATAACCGACAAGGACGACTTTGAGAGAGGGGGGTGACCGTCCTCGGCTTAATCAACGTGATAGGCCCGAATTTATAATATATATATATGTATATATATATATAAATATAATATGAATACCTTTATAAATTGTTCCAATTAGGTCACTAAAATTTATTTTTATGTTTAAATCTTATATAATTGATCTTGACCACAGGCTATCCATCATATATGGCCTTTTATTTAAGGGTTTTTTTTAATAAGCATCATTTTAAAAAAATTGTAAAAAATCTTATTTAAAATGAAAAGTGAATAAAAATAAGAGGCAATCGAACTGTTAAGGGGTGTTTAAGATTCCTTATTTGCACCTCCTTATACCTTATATAAGGAGTTTGTCATAAGTTACTCTATCTTAACTTATGAAAACTCATGTTTTCTTCTTTAAAAGGTTTAATAAGTTATATTAGCCAAACACTAGTTTACCAAGTCCATCCAGCTCGTCCACACTCATGAGCGGTCATGAAGAAATAGTAAACAAACGTGTCCGAGATTATAGCGAATTAGTTACTATCCGTTGTAAACCTTTGTATTTATATTGAATTACGGCTGATCACAAACACACAACACTTTAGCACACCTAGAACTCTCAGCAAGAACACTTTGTAATCACGATCAGCTTTGATTCCATCTCTTGTAATCTTATTTAGCTTAATATAATCGGTAGTGATAGTTTTCACTACCTGAGGTTTTTATGCCGGCGGGATACTAGTTACCAAGGGCTTTTCCTCGTATAAATCTTGTTGTCCAACCTTTACAATTACTACTTTGATCATTTTTTCATACAAGCACCAATCCTCACATACGAATTTGGTTACATGATCCTTAGACCAATTTTTGACCAAAACAGTGTAGGTTTTTGTTTTTTATTTTTTACAAATAACTAACGGCCTTAACAATTTAGAGGTATCGGTTAACTGGTAAATTTTCTAACCGGTTTTTTTTGGCGAGAAATAACCGATTAGACCAGTAAATCGGGTTGGGTAATAACCGGTTTTGATAAATTAATAAAAAAAAAGCGGTTAAACGGTCGGGTAAAAACCGGTTTTCAATAAAATAATCATAAAAAAATCGGTTAACCGGTCAGTAACCGGTTTTGAAATCAATATTATAAACAGGTTACTAACCGGCGGTTAGGATCGGTTAGTAACCGGTTAGGATCCGACCGGTTAGTAACCGGTTAGATTTTCGGTTAGAAACTGGTTAGAAACCAGTTAACCGGTTTCTGTGTACACCTCTATAACAATTCGAACGATTTTAGCAACGACTTGAAAACTTCAATGGGCCAGTTGTAAAAAAATAAACTTTTTTTATCAAATAAATGAAAGTGACCCGAAGATTTATAATGGATGGCAATTATCATATGAAATGGTGGAGACGTTGTGGGTCCAAATAATGGTTGACTGACCAAGTCCATTACAAAGACGTTCAAAAGTATCGGCTATATATGTCCACGATAAAATGTCCACAACTATGCAGGTACAATTGCTCATGCATTGCGAACAATCACCTTTGAATTGCTTGTGTTCCTTGACAACCAACTTTTAGTGGTAATTATTACTATTAGTCATGTGTCGATGATAAAAGACACCCATTGCATTTAACAAAAACCAAACTATTGACTTTTATAATGCCCAAAAAGTCAGCATATTGAAAATGTAGTCAACAAGTGTCCCTTTTAACATTATTATTAATAAACATAAAAACGTAATATCATGCAAAGAGTGTGCATTGTTTTGTTTCTATTAAGGGATATTTCATATATTTAAGGTTGAATGGAATTTATTTACCTGAGTCTGATCAAGAAGATTTTCCAAAGTGTCATAAAATTTTAGCTTGCGCTTATTTGCCGCTAAATATTAAATTGTTTCAAGTGTAACTAGGGTTTGTTCGGGTCAGACCACAAGTAATGAACCAATTTCAATAATCTAAGATCTTTCAACAGGTTTTAAAATCAGCTAACTCAGCTACTAAAATAATTAAGCATTCAAGTAAGCAAATATCCAAGTAATAAATCAAAGGTGTTGCTAAGCGTACCCGTCTTTCCCTCATGTTTACTAAACATACAATCTCTTTAAGTTTTACATTAATATGATTCAAAACTTTATTGTTTCTTTTTTGTCATTTTTGTTATCTTCTATTATTTTTATTTTAAAACAAATTTTTTAATATTTTTTTAAATAGAAAAATCATTATTTCTTATTTAAAATTAGCATTTACTATTATTTAAAAATAAGTTTCTTTTTTACTTTAACTGTTTTATTTTTTAGAGATTTTTTTCAATTAGTTTGTAGTGATAGTTTACATTTTTGTAAAAGCAATTTCATATTGTTTGTTAATTAAAACTAAAAAAGAAATAGTGTATTTACGTAATAAACTACACAAATTTTATGAATCGAGAATAAAATATCTAATGTTATTTGATAATTAATATTTTAACATAGAAATAGTGTTAGAAGGGGTAATACGCATATAAAATTGTTATATTAAAGAATTGAAATTTCAGCAAAGAGGGCATGACAAGTAAGGGAGTAAGGTATTTTTATCCTGACCGTAGATTATATACTTTAATACCCTAACCATTTTTGATTATTTTAAATGTAATTAATTTCATCCAAATTAATATTTTTTTATACATGGGAATGTTATTTTTTCATCCCATGACTACTAACTTTTAGTTTCTAATTTGTGGTATTATTTTATTTAACTACTAGTAATTTAAATAGTTTATTGATATTTTTTTCTTTTAATACTAACAGCGGTGTCTGTTTTAAATGATTATAACATTTGTCATCTCCATTATCTGAGCTTAAATCCCTTCACGGTTGTATTACCCTTATTTTAGAGTGTGCACATAAGCCAAGAATCGATATTGAAACCCTTAAAAGAAAACGGTACCGTAATTTATTGGTAATTAATAACTGAAAATGATTGAAGAAAACTTGACAACTTAGTGCCTGTGACGATTATTATCTATATATAAACAACATATCTCATCAATATTCAAAACACCCATAGAAAAAATGTCGTTTAACAACCATAATTATCTCCTTATCTTTAGCCTATGCATTCTCTACGTAGAATCAGCAGATCCATCTGCCCAACTATGCAACCAAAACTCAAACACCACCAACCCAGAAATAACTAAAAACATTGACTCGATCCTAACCACACTCGTCCAAGCCACCTCCAAATCAGGTTACATCATAACCTCATCCGGGTCAGGTAAATCCCAGGTGTTTGGTCTAGCCCAATGCCGACAAGACGTGCCCAACGAAGAGTGCTCGACTTGCGTCCAAACTGCCGCAAAAGAAATCAAAACAATATGTCCCGACCGAGTCGATGCCAGGATATGGTACGAGTATTGTTGGATAAGGTACAACACCGAAAACTTTCTTGGGCAAGTTGACACCGGGTATGGGACGTTTTACTATAATGTTGAAAACGTAACCGACCCGAAAACGTTTAATAACGCTCTTGGGACGCTTATGTCTCGGATTAATAAATTAGCGAGTGCACCGGGTAATAAAGGTAATGCAAAAGACCAGACCAAGTTGTCTGATTTTGTGACACTTTACGCTTTGTCGCAGTGTACACAAGATTTGTCGCAACTTTCATGCCAGCAATGCTTAGCGATCGCGGTTGGGAATTTTCCAACTTATTGTGACCGTAAGAAAGGATGTAGGATTATATATATGAAGAAACACTAACCGGACCTCGGGCAGATTACGGGTAACCTGGGGGTTAGATAGATGTTTCCCACGAGGGGTTAGACCCGGCAAAGATGGTTCTTCTGATAACCTGCAAAACAGACACCGTGAGCTCGTCACTGAGAAGGGGGGGGGGTTCCTCCTTGTGACCACCCTCCGGCGTGAGAATCAGACTAGATTGCTCTTAAATATAAATGTATATTAAGAGATTGCTAGAGCAGATATCAGGTATAATATGTAAATACAAGATAAGATATGATGATCATACCATTTGGGGTATTTATAGCCGAATGTAGGTTTCCAAGGAGGTGTAGCCTGCTGAATAGTATTCCTGTTCAACCAACTGTGGCCTACGCACGTGCCATGCTGGTAGTTGGTGGGTAGGCACGGCTGATAGTGACCAGGCCTGCTGTGTACTATTCCTTTTCCACCAACTACAGGCTATGCACGTGGTATGTCAGGAGTTGGTGAGTAGGTAGCGGCTAATAGTGACATACAGTACGAGAGCATGCTGCTCGCCATACTGTTGTCAATGAGCTGTCGTATCTTTGGTCAAATCTTTTGCCCATACCTCGTCAGGTACAGTAAAAGATCCTCAGTATCGTACGGACTCGCTCATTTGGGCGGGAGTATTCCCCCTCCCGCCTTTGTGCGGGACTGTTCCCGGCTTGCTCATTCCTTCTTCAGGTGACTGCTGAATTATTATAAGAGTTAAGCCTTGTGCGTGTAGCCATGTTGCGCGGGTAGCCTTCCCTGATGGCCGGTATCCGTAACTGCGGGAACAGGCGGAGTACCTGGAAACCATTGGGAGGCGTTTCCTGCGGGGACAGCTTGCGTACCGCACGTGAGGACGTCACGTCTCTGAGCGTGGTGGGTCCTGCTGATCCAGTTGGTTTCTGCGCAGACGTTCCTTTAGTTTAGTCTTGCGGGTTCAACCGCGCAGACGTCCGTTAAGGAGTCTTGCGGGTTGAACTGCGCAGACGTCCCTTTTCAAGGTGAGTCTGCGGGTCTAACTGGGCTCTGCTGGGACCTACCTCTTCAAGTCCCCCCAGTCCAATGTTCTTCTCATGAATTTTTAATAAAGTGAGGTGAACTTTTGGACTTAAGCAAAGGGTTTTTGAAAAGGGTTTAGTTTTAAGGTTTTCCATGGGGATTCTTCCCGCGGAAGTCCTAATGTCACGCAGAATTTCCCACTGTTCTGCTTGATCTTTGGGTATGATGCGGGTAGGTCTGTAACCTCCTCGCAAGTCAGGAGCGTTGAGTACCTCTTGTGTAGATTCTCCATGAGGTTTTGGTAGTTTTGAACATAGTGATCAATTATGTTAAAACCACCAATTTCATCTTGAAGTTTCAAACAATCTAGTTCTCGACGTTCCCGCTATGCGGGGATGTTATTCCCGTTTGTGCAAGCATGGCCCAGAAGATCCTTCTTGGTTTCATTTCCCTGCAGAGTGCTAGGTATGTGAAGGGTTTTGCCTTGACACTGTACCCGCACTCGTCTTATAGTTACTTTACTCCCAAGGTATTCCTGGCGTCAATTCCCTGCAGGTGCTAGGTATGTGAAGGGTTTTGCCTTAACACTGTACCCGCACCCGTCTTATAGTTACTTGGTTGCCGAGGTATTCCTGGCGTCAATTCCCTGCAGGTGCTAGGTATGTGAAGGGTTTTGCCTTAACACTGTACCCGCACCCGTCTTATAGTTACTTGGTTGCCGAGGTATTCTTGGCTTCAATTCCCTGCGGGTGCTAAGTATGTGAAGGGTTTTGCCTTGACACTGTACCCGCACCCGTCTTATAGTTACTTGGTTGCCAAGGTAAGGGGTATATTCCCGCTTACTTTTGAATCTTTGAGACTTGCGTTATAAACGTTATATGAATTGCGCATGCATATTTTAGTTTATTTTAGCAATTTTCCCAGTGCTTTGGATAAGTTAACCGTTCGACGTGTGGTTGTCAATAGGTTCGGTTTCTTCTTCTGATTTGTGCGGTTAGGACCGGCACTTTCATTTAGTGGAATGACCAAAGTTTACCTATGACTGACCTGCGTGAAGGTTTGCCGTTTTTTGGGTTTATGCGGGTTTTGCCGCCTTCCCCACGCAACGACTTTCCTCGTAATTATGCGGTGAAGACCGGCATATCCGTGTGGAAAGTTTACAAGTATAAATGTAAAATCATCAGCGTCAATGTTCTAAGGAGAATCATTTCCATTAGAAGTGGCTCTGGGCCTTTTACAAATTTGGAATTGATCTACATGTAACATTTGCGTAATTGAGCTCCGTTCCATGTTCTTGGGACGGGAGTGCCATCGAACCTTTCGAGCCGGTATGCGCCCTTTCCCAGCACTTGTTTGATAACGTACGGACCTTCCCTGACAGGGGTCAGCTTTCCTGGGCGATCTTGGTTCGAAGCCTCGTTGTTACGCAATATGTAGTCTCCTACATTGAAGTTGCAGAGTTTTACCCGCGTGTTGTAGTACTTTTGCATTTGTCGTTTGTAGTTCTCTTCACGCATTGCGGCTAAGTCTCTGCGTTCCTCGGTTAGCATAAGGTCTAACCGTCTTTCCGCATTATTGTCCTCTGGTTGAATCATGACCCTTGGTGAGGGTAAACCAATTTCGACCGGGACCATGGCTTCAGTGCCATAAGTGAGGCTGAACGGGGTTTCTCCCGTACTTGCCTTTTTCATCGTTCTGTGTGCCCAAAGTACGTGTGGAACTTCGTCCACCCAGCCGGATCTGTGTTTCAATAGTCTTCTCTTTATGCCGTCGACGATGCTCCTATTTGCTCTTTCCACCTCACCATTACCCTGCGGGTGCGCCACCGAGGTAAATGTGTGGGTGATTTGAAGTTCTTTAAGCCACTGTTGTAGCTTCTTGTCAGCAAAGTTGGTGCCGTTATCGCTCACCAAATTCTGTGGGAGCCCGAAACGACAAATGATAAATTCCCAAATGAATTTTTTGATATGTTTCGCGGTCGTTTGGGCTAAGGGTTTTGCCTCTATCCACTTGGTGAAGTAGTCGATGGCGACCACTAGAAACTGGACGTTCCCTGCTGCTGTGGGAAATGGGCCTGTCACGTCGATGGCCCACTTCTGAAATGGCCATGCAGAGGTGACTGGAACAAGTTCATTCTTCGGGCGATGCGTGTTGGGTGCGTAGAGCTGACAAGACCTGCATTTTCTGATGTACGCCAGCGCATCCGTATGCATCCCCGGCCAAAAGTATCCCGCGTTGTTTAGCTTAGCTACAACTGCGCGTGGACCTGCATGTATCCCACAGATGCCTTCGTGTACTTCCCTTAGGAGGTAGTTGGCATCTTGGTCGTCAACGCATCTGAGGAGGGGGCCAAGAAAGTTACGTCTGTAAAGGACGTCATCAATGAGTTGATAGTTCAGTGCTTTACAGCGTAGTTTTCTTGCCTGTGTTTTTGACTCTGGTAGTATGCCCGCCGCAAGGTAATTTATTATTGGTGTCATCCACGTTTCTGTGCCGGTTTGGATGACACAGACTTCCTTGTGTGGGACTGATGGTGCTCCCAGGAGTTCAATGCGGATGTCCTTTCCCAAGTGAGTGAAAGCTAATGACGCAAGCTTGCTTAACGCATCCGCAGATTTGTTTTCGCTACGCTTGACGTGTATGACTTTACAATCATTAAAATCGCGCATGAGGGTTTTTGCTTGAGCGAGGTACAGGGCCATTGTGTCGTTCACGGCCGTGTACGTCCCGTTTATCTGATTGGCAACTAACATGGAATCCACATGGGCTTCCAAGTTCTTTACTCCCATTTTACGCGCAATCCTCAACCCGGCCAAGAATGCTTCATACTCAGCTTCGTTATTCGTACTTGGAAAGTCTAGTCGAATAGCGTAAGTGTATTCTTGGCCTGCTGGGTTGGTAAGTTTTAACCCTGCGCCTGAGCCCTCGCTGCTGGCCGCTCCATCAGTGTGAAGTCGCCAGACTTCATCGATGTCTAGTGCTGGAGAGGGTTGAGCCTCGTCCTGGCACTCTTTCTCCCGCTATGCGGGGACTTCGGCAATAAAGTCGGCCAAGACCTGGCCTTTTATAGCTGGCCTTGGCTTGTATTTTATCGCGTATTCTCCCAATTCTATTGCCCATTTGGCTAGGCGTCCCGAAAGTTCGGGTTTGCCTAAAACGTTTGCAAGTTTGAAGTTGGTGAGAATAGTAATTGGGTGACCTTGGAAATATCGTCTTAGCCTGCGTGAAGCCTGTACAAGTGCTAAGACTAATTTTTCCAGGGTAGAGTACCGAGTTTCGACGTCTGTTAGGAGACGGCTAACATAGTAGATTAGCATCTGGATGCCTTTTCGCTCGACTAACAGGACGGCCCTGGTTGCTCTATCTGTGGCGGAGAGGTATAGGATTAATTCCTCTCCCGCTTCTGGTGCTGTGAGCGTTGGGAGTTCGATCAAACGTGACCGAATTTCCTGAAAAGCTGCTTCCGCTTCTGGTGTCCAGCGGAAGTGCGTTTTCTTTAGACAGTTTCTCAGCGTCGACACGAATGGGAACGACCTATCCGCATGATTTGCCAAGAAGCGGTTAAGTGCAACTAGGCGTCCGTTCAGTGTCTGAGCTTGTTTGATGGTAGTAGGTGATTCCATTTTAATAATGGCTTCGACCTTTTCAGGATTCGCTCTGAAGCCATCTTTTGTAACGATGACTCCTAAGAACTTCCCTTCTTCCATCCCAAAGGAACACTTGCTCGGGTTGAGCTTCATGTTTATCCTTCTGAGTGTGTTGAATGTTTCTTCGATGTCTTTCAACATCGCTTCTGGGTTAAGGCTTTTAATGACCAGGTCATCCATGTATACTTCCAAGTTCCTCCCAATTTGGGCATGAAACTCTTTGTCCATCAGGCGCTGGTATGTGGACCCGGCATTCTTAAGTCCGAATGGCATCATTTGATAACAGAATGTGCCATCGGGCGTCCGAAATGCGGTTTTGTCCTGATCGTCAACGGCCATGTGGATTTGATGGTACCCTTTATACGCATCAAGGAAGCATTTAAGGCGAAACGGTGATAACGAATCTACCTTAAGATCAATTTCGGGTAACGGGTAACAATCTTTGGGGCATGCTTTGTTCAAGTCTTTGAAATCTATGCACATGCGCCATTGCTTGTTAGACTTCGGTACCATAACGGGATTTGCAACCCAAGTTTGATATCTGCTAACGCGTACGATGCCCGCGTCAAGGAGTTCCTTGACTTGGGTTCTACACGCGTTAGCTTGTTCCGCCCCCATTACTCTACGCTTTTGTATGACCGGAGTAAAAGCCTGGTCACACTTGAGCTTATGCTCTGCTTTACTTCGAGGTACACCAGTCATGTCTGCTGGTTTCCATGCGAAGATGTCAGCGTTTTTTTGTAGTAAGCGTTTGAGTAATGTGCGCGTAGGATCAGTTATTGTTGGGCCAATGGTAACCGCCTGGTCGGGGTATTTTCCATTAAAAGCCCATTCTTCTGGTTCGGTGATGGTGGGTTTAGCCATCTTTGGTTTGGGTGTTGATGAGACAGATGCGATGCATACCTGGGGAATACCGGTGACCATCGCCACGCCCTCAGCTGTTGGCCATCCCATCATGCCGTGGACTGAAGATACTACGGCATTGAATCTTGCCATCCCGTCTCTCCCGAAGAGAATGTCGTACGTGTGGTGTGGCTTCCTCATTACGACAAAGTCCACATCCTCTGTGCGGGAAAGTTTTCCGTCTGTGAGAGTGACGGGGAAAGATAGGATACCCAGAGGGGTGTTTGTGCTGCCGTCGAACCCTTCCATCGAGGCGTAGACCGTTTCCAAGCGTTCCTTGTCTTCATCATCTAGCTTGTCTGTACATAACTGTTGATGAGGCACCGTTGTCAACAAGAGTGCGGGAAGTGATGTAGTGCCCCAGCTGGCTTTTGATGACGATAGGGCCTTCTTTGCTGGGTCCTCCTGGCACTCGCGGGAAGCGCACCTCAGCTTCTTTCCATGCGCATGGTTCTGTCGTCTGTCTTTTTCTTCCTCTGATGTTACCACGAACCATGTGAATGCTGATGTCAACGGGCTTTCGTCCGTTGCTTTTGTATCGGTTGTCATTCTTCCCTCTATTCCTGATTGATGCCACCAGGTGTGTAAGTTTGCCCTCCTTGACGAATGTTTCGATAATATTCCTCAAAGATGAACACTTTTCAGTGGTGTGACCCTTTATGCCGTGGAAGTCACAGTATTTGCTCTGGTCCGCGTCAGGTCGTTGTCGGACCGTTGGAGCTTTTGGCCATGGGAGTTTCTCAGTGGCAAATATCTCCGTGACGCTTTTGGTGAGGGGCGTCCACCCGGGGTGTTGGCTTGATGGGTGTGTATTACCCCTTCCGCCTAATAGGGAGCGAGAGCTGGATGAGGTGTCAAAGTTTACCCTTGACTGCCACATGCTTGGCCTCCTTTTGTTTTGCCAGGCGGTCTGGACATTGTTTTCTCTAGTCCTCTGCGTGTAGAAGTTTGTGGTCTGGGGCAGATTCCCACCCAGTTGCTTCTCCGTTTCGGCAAAGCGCTTGGCTGCCGTCATGATGGCATCCCATGTGGGTGGCATGCCATCTTTACCCGTCAACGTGCGGATAAGCTCTGGGTATTCGGCGCCTTGGATGAAAGCGGCGCGAACAAGGTCCTCGCTTATAACGCCCAGACTCAGCTTTTTCGAGTTAAAGCGGGTGATGAAGTCTAGTAAAGGTTCATCCTTATCTCTAACGCAGTTGAGGATCGTCCACTGTTCTTCAATATATTTCCTCTGTTGACTGAAGTGTTGGCTAAACTTGTGTTGGAAGTCCGCCCAATCATAGATGTGGTGGACCGGTAAACGGTCAAACCACGCTCTAGCCGCTCCAACCAGTGTCATCTGGAACATATAACACCACGTGGGTTCCGTCCAGTTGCTGACGGTTGCCCCCGCTATGAATCTGTTCAGGTGATCATCTGGGTCGGATATACCATCATAAGTGCCGATGTTAGGCATCTGCTTGGCACTTTTCGGGGCGATTGCTTCCGCAATGTCCCTTGCAAACTTGGATGTTCCCGCGTTTGCAGCAGTTGGTCTGAAGGTTTTGGAGAAGTCACGTGGGTTTCCCCCCGCGTTCCTTTGTTTGAAGGTTTCTTCGAAATTCCTTCTCGTTTGGAAGTCCGTTTCCTTACGCTTCCCTTTCGCCCTAAGGCGAGGGTTTGCGTCGGTGTCGGATTCCTCCTGATCATCGTCCGAGGACTCGCACTCACTGCTCATGTTGAGCTGTTGGCGAGTGCTTCCAAATTCGTCAGCCTGTTGGACGGAACGCAAGCGTTCGTCCAACTCAGCTTGGAATTCCTTCTGACGTGCCTCCGCCCACGCTTTAACTTGTTCAAGTGTTTGGCGGGGGAGTCTCGTCTGTTGTCTCTCCACCTGGGTATTATTGAATCCCAGGGGATGGTTGTTTACTGCACTTGCCCCAGCTTGGGTAACTGGGGTAGTGTTCGTAAAATTTACTGCACTTGCCCCGGCTTGAGTAACCGCGGTAGTGTTCGTAAAATTTGTGTGCTCGCCGGTGTTCCCCCCAGTAGCTGGGGTTGTGGTTACCGGGGCTTCCTGGTAACTCGTTGGCATTGGGACCGGAGTAACGTTAACCATCTTTCCAGAAGTTTGAAAAAAAAAAACTGAATAAATGAAGTTCTAGCTTTTATGCACGGATGGCGCCAATGAAGAAACACTAACCGGACCCCGGGCAGATTACGGGTAACCTGGGGGTTAGATAGATGTTTCCCACGATGGGTTAGACCCGGCAAAGATGGTTCTTCTGATAACCTGCAAAACAGACACCGTGAGCTCGTCACTGAGAAGGGGGGGGGGTTCCTCCTTGTGACCACCCTCCGGCGTGAGAATCAGACTAGATTGCTCTTAAATATAAATGTATATTAAGAGATTGCTAGAGCAGATATCAGGTATAATATGTAAATACAAGATAAGATATGATGATCATACCATTTGGGGTATTTATAGCCGAAGGTAGGTTTCCAAGGAGGTGTAGCCTGCTGAATAGCATTCCTGTTCAACCAACTGTGGCCTACGCACGTGCCATGCTGGTAGTTGGTGGGTAGGCAGCGGCTGATAGTGACCAGGCCTGCTGTGTACTATTCCTTTTCCACCAACTACAGGCTATGCACGTGGTATGTCAGGAGTTGGTGAGTAGGTAGCGGCTAATAGTGACATACAGTACGAGAGCATGCTGCTCGCCATACTGTTGTCAATGAGCTCTCGTATCTTTGGTCAGATCTTTTGCCCATACCTCGTCAGGTACAGTAAAAGATCCTCAGTATCGTACGGACTCGCTCATTTGGGCGGGAGTATTCCCCCTCCCGCCTTTGTGCGGGACTGTTCCCGGCTTGCTCATTCCTTCTTCTGGTGACTGCTGAATTATTATGAGAGTTAAGCCTTGTGCGTGTAGCCATGCTGCGCGGGTAGCCTTCCCTGATGGCCGGTATCCGTAACTGCGGGAACAGGCGGAGTACCTGGAAACCATTGGGAGGCGTTTCCTGCGGGGACAGCTTGCGTACCGCACGTGAGGACGTCACGTCTCTGAGCGTGGTGGGTCCTGCTGATCCAGTTGGTTTCTGCGCAGACGTTCCTTTAGTTTAGTCTTGCGGGTTCAACCGCGCAGACGTCCGTTAAGGAGTCTTGCGGGTTGAACTGCGCAGACGTCCCTTTTCAAGGTGAGTCTGCGGGTCCAACTGGGCTCTGCTGGGACCTACCTCTTCAATATAGCAGTTGTTATGTTAGATATGAATTGTATCCTTTTTACTTCCCACTTGATAAGACCTTGGCTCTCCAAAGTTCTTTGATGACAAATTATTTATCCGTCATTAAAAACCCATGATTTTTACTGACGGATTGAAGGAAATTAGTTGGCTTTTGTGTGTATTATCAACAAATTAATGTTTGATGTGTATCATGTGGGTGGTTAGTTCTTGTGTTTTTAATTGTTAACTAGGCTCAAGTCTTTTACAACACAATAAAATATTATGATTTCAAATAAATCATTATTTACAATTTTACATGTACTATGGTCTTGATAAAATCATTTAATGGTGATGACTTTTAGCTATACGTTATGTTTTTTTGTTATTGCTTTCTAACAACAAAGACTCGGACATTTGGGATAGCCTGACAAATGGACCACCCACCCTTCCATCCGAACTTGATGACCCGGTCTATCTATTCAAGAGGAAACCCATAATTAAGAGGGAAAAAAAACGCTTTGACACAACCTAGAACAAAATACTTCAAGCAAGATTCGAATTAATGACCACTGCCACTAGACCAATTCGTCTTTTGTGTTGCTACATCTTATCAACCTGTGTTTTCAATCATCCAAACATTTTGAATTAATAAAAAAACACCGATTTCAAAATTTCTGTTAGTTAATAATATATGAAGAATATGCTCTCAATAGTTATATAATGGGGATCACTTTCTTGCTACAGATTATCAAATTGTGTTTTAAAATCAAGTTCTAGGTGTTTCGAATTGCTAACTACGCACAAAAGTTTTGAGTTACAACAATTATTCTGATTTTAAAAACATCATTATCACATAAAAAAAAGAAAGAGTTAAAACTTTACATATGATATGCTCTTAAAGTAATCATATAATGGGGATCACTTTCTTGCTACATAACAGATTATCAACTTTTGAGGTAGCCAATCCCAAAGCGAATAATGCTTGTAAGAATAATTATCCTAGCAATGCACGTTAGCACATAAATTGACGTACTTAAAACGAAATTACCTTCAACTATAACAACTAGCAACTTTAAGCAAGTGATCATAAAAATACTAAATATTGGTTTTAAATAATCCCAACTATATCCTATTTGTAAATAACAGTCCCAACTTCAAACTTGCCTAGTGGAGGTCCTAACAAAAGGGGTATTTGTTTTTAACGGACCGTGACTAACGGATGTTAACTCCATTAATCTGATGCTTATGTGGCATGCTTAGTTGTCAAAAACTAGATTACGTGGCAGCTTACGTGGCATGCTTTGTTGTCAAATTATTACTTATATGATAGCTTACATGGCTAATCATAATATCAAATCTTCAAACAAAAACCAAAAACAAAAACAAAAACAAAAACAAAAACAAAAACAAAAACCCAGATCTTCAACCAACCCACTCACATTCCAACTTCATTCAACATGATTGAACCCACCGGCCACCACCACTCTGCTCGGGCCACCACCGCCGCTACCCTGCTCACTAAAGGACCAACATCTCAAAACCTCTCAAAACCCTAAATACAAGCAATCAAAATATCAAGTGTAGGCGGTTTCAAGCAAGGATGGTTGGGCTTTTTGATTAATGCAAAACTCCGACAATTAAGATTTAGAGCGGATATGGGTTTTGTGAACAAATTCTAGCATAGATCGGAATAACGATTGGGGGGGGGGGGTGGTTGTGAGTTGTAAGTCGTTGGAGTAGGGGATTGAGCTTTCGAAGAGCTCATAAGTGGCGGATGATGTTCTGTTGTGTAACATCCCGAAATTTCTAAAGTAATATTTAATATATTATTTTGTCGGATGAAATAAACGAGTTAGTGGAACGATAATAATAATAGCAAAATATGAAGACTTAGTAGGATAATTAGATGGGATTAGATATGGACCAAAAGGAAATATGGGCCTTCGGTCCATGGGCTTAAGGGAGTATAAATACCCCCTTAAACCCCAATCCTTTCCATTCCATCCATTTATCCATCCTAATCTCTACACACTCCAAAACACACAACCCGAACCAAGATCCAAAGGCGAGGACCCGAGCTCGTTGGTGCTAGATCGTCGTGACGAACCAAAGCAACAAAACCAGCTCGTGTTCGTAGTTCGACTCATTTACGGTACGTTTATATCGAGAACTTGTTCGTTTAGGTTTGGATTAGTATAGAAATGATAGATCGGTGTTTGTATGGTAAAAACGAATCCTACAAAGCTAAACTTACTGAAAATGGTTAAGATTTGATGGGTTAATCGATTGATAAAAGAACCCGTAACCTATATGCCTAAATCGCACCCTTTAAACATCGATGTTAGGTCGATTTGATGGTTGGGGTTTGTAGGCGCTGGTCAGACGATTCCGTGGATACCTAAATCGAGTTATTTGGTTAAGAAACGAAGGATTTAAGAACGAACAGTAGCTGCAGCCGACAACTTCGCCTGCAAGCTAAGTTCGCCTGATGACAACTTCGCCAAAAGCTAAGTTCGCCTGATGACAACTTCGCCCAAAGCTAAGTTCGCCTGATGACAACTTCGCCTAAAGCTAAGTTCGCCTAAGGTTTAACTTCGCCTAAAGCTAAGTTCGCCTGATGACAACTTCGCCTGCAAAGCTAAGTTCGCCTGATGACTGCCCCCGGACCCCCGTTCGTTGTGGGTAGTAGTTAAGACTAGAAAGATGATATGAGTAGTGATAGTTAATTGATACGTGTAACTCATACAGTCAGCCGAGCTCAGTTAAAGAAGGGATTTACAACTATCGGAGAAAGAGGCAGAGTTCAGGTGAGTTTCTAGCCCCATTTATGTGTTATGTTTTCGGGGCTGTGTGCATACTCGATATGTTTGTTAATACGCTTATCCTAAGAGATAAGTGTACGCCTTATGTGAATAATGTGATATGTATGAATGATGGCTTGACGGTACGTGAACGATCTTCGGATATTGCACGTACTGTCAGGTTGTAACGCTAAGTATAAGGTAAGTATGATATGTATGCTTATGTGTATGAATGTGATAAAGTTAATAAAAGAAGGAAATGATGGTTGTATGGTTACGAAGAGGGTACCGGGCCCTAATAATACTCGAGGTATGACGTATGGTTGTATGGTAACGAAGAGGGAATCGAACCCTACTAATATTCGAGAACTAGGGAACCGAACCCCACTAATATTCGAGGAAAGAGGGACCAGACCCTTATAATATCTGTGATGTTAGGGACCAGACCCTTATAATATCTGTGATGTTAGGGACCGGACCCTTATAATATCTGTGATGTTAGGGACCGGACCCTTATAATATCTGTGATGTTAGGGACCGGACCCTTATAATATCTGTGATGTTATGACCAGACCCTTATAATATCTGTGATGTTAGGGACCAGACCCTTATAATATCTGTGATGTTAGGGACCGGACCCTTATAATATCTGTGATGTTAGGGACCGGACCCTTATAATATCCGTGATGTTAGGGACCAGACCCTTATAATATCTGTGAGGTTATAGGGCGAAAGGCTCTTTAAAACGTATGATTATGTATGTAAAGAAAGTATGAAGGTAAGAATGAAAGTATATGCAATTATGTGTGTATGAAAGAAAGTTAAGAGGTTAAGTATGAAATGTAAGAAGGTATTGTATGATTATGTGATTAACTAGAACTCACTCAGCGTAGCTGACTTTTAGTATGCACGCAGGTGAGTAGGATGAGGCAGCTCGCTTGAGGAGACACGTGGCACCGAATAAGAGGCTGGCATCGGAAGACTCAAGACGTTTAAGTTTAATGTTTCGTTAATTTTGAAAGACAAAATGATGTTTTAAGACAAGACGTGTTTTGTTATAAAATGTTCTATGAAAGCTTTTATATTCCGCGAATGTTTTAATTAACTCTGATATTTAGAACTACGTTTATGAGTAAATTCAACACGAAAGTAGGGCTACCGGTAACGGGCCTTACATGTTGAGAATTTGTGAAAGCAACAACTCAACAAAAAAAAAAAAATTGCAGGTGGTGGTTGGAAAAGATGGAGTTCGTAAGGGGTAGTAAGAGAAGATGGCTAGAAGCTACTGGTGGTGGCTAGAGAAGATGGCCGGAAGTTGCTGGTACAGAGGTCGACCCTGCAATTTCTGTATGGATCTCCACCACCAGTTATAATGGTGGGGGTTGTGGGTTCCGATGTTGGTTGCAGGGGATGGACATGGTGGTGGTCGTGGGTTCCGACAATGGTTGCAGGTGTGGTGGTCTAGTGGTGGCTGTGGGTTGCAAAGAATGGAGTTGTTTTTTGTTAGGATTTGTTGCAAATGGTAGGTTGTAAAAGGTATGATGAAGATGATTTGTTTAGTGGAGGGTCCATCAAAGTTGCCCACTCAGCATTAGATGCAACATAAGCTGTCATGTAATCAAAATTTTGACAACTAGGCGTGCCAAATAAGCATAAGACTAACGAAGTTAACATCCGTCAGTCGCAATCTGTTAAAAACAAATACCTCTTTCGTTGGGACCGCCACTAGGCAAGTTTGAAGTTGGGACTATTATTTACAAATAAGGTATAGTTGAGATTATTTAAAACCAATATTCCAAATAGACATAGGTAAACATGAATAAATAAGGTTATCTGAGTAAAGCATGTAAGTAAACGTTAGAAATTTTCACACTTAACCAATCATAGGAACTAATGTATGCATGGAATATACTTTTAGGAATGAATGTGCTATCGGGTGTTGAAAACCTTTTGTGGTTATAGTCTAGATTATTTTGAAAAACTTTTTCTAGTTCGCTATAATTAGTGTTCTGACACCAAATTCTGTCTATTCACAGCAGAAAAGTGCGGGTGATAACAGAAGTTGATTATCTGATATAGCAAACATAACTTCACCATAGTTAGATTACATGGTTATTTCAAAAGATGGTTTTATTGGTTTAGACCTTGAGTCTATATAACTTAAGATTGTTTAAAAGCAGACAGATAAAAAAATATGTTCAGAGTTTTGGTCTTATTTGAATGGTATCCTTGGTTATTAAGTTTGCACAAAGAAAAGCACATACACATATTGCTCATTCCCATGCAGATTTTGACCTAAATAGCATGTCTAAGAAAAAGTGTCAACACATGATCACTGAGTTCACAAATGTCAAAGTAAAATAAGGTATTTTAAAAAAGACGGATACGATTCCTTAGATAAGCCTATAACCGTCGCAGAGTAGCTAAATCATATGACCCGTTTGCTACCTAGAGTCCCATAATCAATCCAAAACGTTTATATATTTTCCCTCGGGTAACGTTTCACTATATATTACGCCGTTAAGCTGTAAGAGACTAGAGCGACTGGTCTTATTGGGGTGGGTTGTCGCATCCGATATATCTATCGGTATGTGTTTTGGCAATCCTATGGCTAATGATTATGGAAAGGAGGATCGTTGAAAGTACCAAAAATCAGTCTAGGTCAAACACAGTTAACAATAGTTTATTCCTCTCTCTCATATCATAAAAATTAGTTGACATGTTTCTCTCCGATTTATAAAACAATAAAACATAGTATAAGGGACCTATGACACTCAGCTTAGTCTCGAGGTGCCGTACCAATAAAAATATAAGGTGGAGTTTTTTCTCTAACGGTGTCCTATATACAAAAAAGACACTTTTAATAATTGAACACTAACATCGATTATTACAAGTTGTTCATCTGAAGTTTGAATACTTTGATAAAAACCATTGGTCATTTAAAAACATGAAATTTAGACAACTAGTCGATGCTTCCGACATTGTTTACATTTTTTTCTTTAAAAAAACTCGGTTTATGATGCACCATGTAATGCATGCACTCAGTCATGCATACACTTAATTAGAAATATTTGCTTCTTAATATGACTCATAATTCAGCACTAACATCAATTTCTTAACGTTGCTGTTACTAGTTAACAACTGAACAACCTCGTTAAGTAACTAATTTTCACGTTTATTGACACGCAAGCATATAATACACAAAAATGCATCACATTACCCATATTATAATGTACTTTAACTATTATCTTCCTAGCATGCACGTTAAACCAAATTCACCTAATCATGACGATTGGTTCGTATATCATAAGTTAGGTATTTTATACTAAAAGACCATTCTAGAATCCACCCAAAATTAGTTACATAATTGCACCAATGTTTAAGACAAAATAGGGTATATATATTCCGATTTTCATGATTATTGAGACGCAAACGTATAATACATAAAAATGCATCACATTACGCATATTAACATGTATTTTAATTATTATCTGCCTAGCGTGCACGTTAAACCAAATTCACCTAAGTATGACAATTTCGAGCACTTTAACAGTAAAGTAAGCAACACGAATGCAACATATAAGCATGTTTAAATAATAGGAGCTGTTCCTATATCATAATTTAGGCATTTTATACTTAAAACACCATAATTAGAATCCGCCAAAAATCAGTTATATAATTGCACTAACGTCTAAGCCAAAAAAAATCGTTGTTTAACTGTAAAACATATATGCAAAGGCGTTTAAGTGCAACATTAGTTTTTTTTATGTATAATATAAATTTTTAACTTAAAATACAACAAAATTTTTGTCAAATTTTCAAACCATAAAAACAACGAATTTTTAAACAACTTTAACTAGCAAGTAACACATAGTTTGATATCAAATCATCAAATCACAAAATGTAGCATATGTCTACAAGTAAAAGCTCCTGTTTTTCAATAAGTAATTGTATATTTCCATTTACGTTCATACATGTCACAAAATCAAACTTTTAACAAACTTATAACGAAATATAAGCACGCATAAGCTACCTAACATCAAAAATCGACATGCAATACATTATTAAGATAAAGTTAAACAGACGATTTACCGGTTAAAATTCTAACTAATATATTAAGTCAATACATGTTTCACATGGCTTTCAAATATATCATCCACAAAGGATGCCAACTAATCAATTTCCATTTATACATATTCCACCTAATTAACTAATTTTTAATTACCATTCATTCAATTTAATAATTATAATTGTTTTATATGCTAGATTTCACTTATAACTTGTATCAAATATGTAAATATTTTTTATTGACATTATATCATTTTTTAGCCCGTGTAATGCACGGGTTATTAACCTAGTAGCATATAAAATGAATTTTTATAAATTAATAAATCAGTAAATATTTCCAGAAACATCTTTATAAAAATCTGCATGTATTAATTAGTAAGTGTATAAATTTTCATAATTTAACGATACATAGATAATTAGGTGTGCTAATTTGAAAGTTAAACAATTCAATTATGACAAAAACCGACAGGTTTGTGATTAACGAACCTGTTGGAATATCAAAATATCCGGAGTGGTTAAATATCATATTTTTGGGTTCTAGAAAAAAAAGAACATTCTGTGAGAAAACCGGACAATTCGGATGAATTGAACGTGTTTTCTTCAAACCAGACTTAATAAACGTAAATGAACCATGTAGCGAATACAGACATTTACACTCTGATTTCTCTTTTAAAATTTAATCATTTTATCAACCGACACGTTTACTCAAGTTTATATGATCTTACCTATTTTCGAAACGTGTAAACATTAGACATTGAACAACGTCACAATCTAAGACTACGGGCATGTTCTGGGTGTGACAGCTATACCCAGACTAGATATACAGCCCGGTTCACTATGAAGACTATAATAATATTAAAATATTAATATTATAATACCGATTATGGGAACAGAGTGATAACATACGAAACGAACCGCGAACTGGTACTGTGCTGCGTGCACTAAATACAGTGAGTTTCTTGACCCCTCCTTTTAAACTGTTTTACGAGCTTCTGGGGTGAAAGCATGTTTATATATATTAACCTGTTTGGAAACGCACCATCATATGAATTACCTGGAGCCGTGGAATGTGGGTAGTACTATTGCTTATATACATGACTCTACATATGATGAATTCAATTCAGTATGGCGCGACTAAATTAAATTGAGTATGGAGTTAATGCCAATATTCTACTTCAATTTAACAAACAATGTTGAGTATGGCACGCATGTCAAGTTCTACTGAAACTGAACAAACTAATTTGAGTATGGTACGTATGCCAAGGTTCTACGACAACTTAATAAACTAAGTCAAGTATGACACGTATGCCAAGGTTCTACGACAACTGAACAAACTAAGTCAAGTATGACACGTATGCCAAGGTTCTACAACAACTTTACAAACTAAGTTGAGTATGACACTCATGCCAAGGTTCTACTGCAACTAAACAAATAAATTGATTATGGCATGAATGCCTATAATCTATTGCAATTATACATGACTATATATTGATACATACACACTATGTAGTATTAGACATATTTACATGTTGTATGCGGAAGGAAGGCTAACCACAGTGGTTGATTGTGCGTAGGAAATGTAGGCACACAGCACGAACTAGCAGTCAAGGCTTCACTGTAGCTTAGCATAATTACATCATAAATATACAAACAAACATACTTGCAAACGTAAATACATGCATACATGCGTATATACAAACTATGATTATTGTGATTACGCATAACTGATTTCATTAAAGCTCGTGAAAGTCACCAACTCTTCATAGTTGACCCGTTTTCACATGCTTTTTAGGTGTACAGAAAATTGGGTAGATTGCTTATGTGTTACGTGTTTAGATTGTGATCTATGCTATGTAGATTGATGCAAGTGTGCTTGGAAGAAGTAAAGCAGTTAACGGACTGGTTTTGATTTTTATCACCTAGTTTGTAAACGAAACTAGAACCATTTAATATATTGTAAATTAGTTAGTAATGTTTGTTTATTAACAATTTGGTTGATATCAGAGGTGTCTGTTACATTACCATTTTACGCTTTCAGAAATTGCTAAACGAGGTGTGACAGAAGTTGGTATCAGAGCAATTGGTTATAAAGGATAAGGTTATCCCTTAGGATACCTAAAATATAACCGTAGGGTCGATTATATATGGGAAAATAAATAATAAGTAACGATACATACTGATGGATACTAGGATGAACTCGAAGGGCAGGTGAGTTATTATGGTCCGGAACATAATAACAGACTTGCTTGTACGAGGAGTTCAGGGAGAAGTAATGGAACACCCCGTTAGGTAAAAATGACAACATACATGCTCACCTGTACTAATGTGTATGAATACGTGTATGTAATGTACTGTCAGTAATATTAAACCATATTGTAATAATATTATATCCGATTACAATTAATATTATCCTTCATTATAAATTAAGTCCCAACTATCGAAATGGCAAAATATAATCCCACCTACACATGTGGGTGGAAAATTAACGAAAACTTAACCATCCGTTAGTTTTTGTGACGTGGCGGTAGAGTTATCTTGTAACCGGCTGACTGGGATGCTGACGGGGCTGCTGAGCTGGATATTAATTAAAAAAAATTCTTAAGAAAAGAAAAAGAAAACAAAACAAAAATATCCTCATCCTCTTCACCAGACCTCCATCTCACAACTCCGACAATGCTGCCGGAATCCATAGACTAACAACCACCACCACAGCACCTCCCACGGCAACCATCACCATCACCGTCACCCCCTGTGACAACCACCACCCCACTATCCCTGTCATCACTGTCACCCCTTCGATTAATTGTTTAACAGAAATTAAAGGGTGAAAATCTCTATAGCCCCAATGTTCAGACCTTAGAGTGAGAGATTTCATCACTTAAACCATATCATCTTGCATCAAAGATAATTCGTTGGTGCATGTTGTGTTGCGCCTTCAAGAAATCTAGTCAATTTCAACCAAAATTGGAGCTAAATACGCTTGAAGTTCATAGATCTGTAGCTCCGATTAGATCAGCTCGTCGGAAAAACAAATTGCGGGTTTCCGGCAAGTACTGATCTAGCTCTCTAACTCTCCTTTTGTGCAGATCTCTTTAAATTCGACCCTTATAAGGCACCATTTAGAGGTTAATTTTGGAAATGGGGTCTGATTTGGAACTTATGATATTTGGTCGGAAAAAAAAAATAATGATGAAGAAGATGAAGCATATGGCTCACTTGAATAATGGGGCCATCTATAATGGCAATTATAAGTTAATTCTTTAAATCTATAATATATTATTTAAGAATTTGGGATTTTATTTCTTTCATTAATAATGAGAAATGTTAGGTTTGGTTGAATTTATTCATGTGGGCCCCGCTATTAAGAATTTTTTTAGTTAATTGCCAGCTCAGCAGCCCTATCAACATCTCAGTCAGCCGGTAACAAGACTACTCAGCTGCCACGCCACAAAAACTAACGGATGGTTAAGTTTCTATTAATTTTTCATCACGTGCGTTGTTGGGATTATATTTTTCCATTTCGATATTTAGGACTTATATTTGCCAATCGGGCATTTTTTGGATTACATGAGGCCAATACTACAAATTATTATTATATTTTGCTATATAATATCCCTTATTCTGATTAATACTAAAAAAATTGTTATTTTTATGACTAATCATTGCACAGAAAGATGTCAAGATCAGGCAGTCTTATGTTGGATGAAGAACCGGTATTGCCTATAAACGAGAATACTGAGAACGATGTAATTTTTAGGGAAATACCTAGTAATAAACCTGATTTATCAAATTATAAATGTAATAATTACGCTACTGAGTCGTCAATTTTATAATAGACTGTGACCACTCGTATATACCATTTACAAGCTATAATTCAAAAATCTTTTATATCATCAGTATAATCGACCATGACAAACCCACCTAACTAGCAAACTCGTCAAGCCATACGTATACGAGTATCTCCAACTGCTCATACATTTTCTCCACTCAGATTGACTTGCTATAGGAGAGAAACCTCACGCTCACGGACCAATGATGTAGCTTGGCTTGTATGTGACAGACCAAGTTCCTGTTCCAGAATATTGTTCCCAGACCCGGAATTGAACTGGAACCACCAGAACTAGTTTCACTTTTACATGATCAAAACCCGGACTCATCTTAGCCAAAAACCGATAACCGACAAGGACGACTTTGAGAGAGGGGGGTGACCGTCCTCGGTTAATCAACGTGATAGGCCCGAATTTATAATATATATATATGTATATATATATATAAATATAATATGAATACCTTTATAAATTGTTCCAATTAGATCACTAAAATTTATTTTTATGTTTAAATCTTATATAATTGATCTTGACCACAGGCTATCCATCATATATGGCCTTTTATTTAAGGGTTTTTTTTAATAAGCATCATTTTAAAAAATTTGTAAAAAATATTATTTAAAATGAAAAGTGAATAAAAATAAGAGGCAATCGAACTGTTAAGGGGTGTTTAAGATTCCTTATTTGCACCTCCTTATACCTTATATAAGGAGTTTGTCATAAGTTACTCTATCTTAACTTATGAAAACTCATGTTTTCTTCTTTAAAAGGTTTAATAAGTTATATTAGCCAAACACTAGTTTACCAAGTCCATCCAGCTCGTCCACACTCATGAGCGGTCATGAAGAAATAGTAAACAAACGTGTCCGAGATTATAGCGAATTAGTTACTATCCGTTGTAAACCTTTGTATTTATATTGAATTACGGCTGATCACAAACACACAACACTTTAGCACACCTAGAACTCTCAGCAAGAACACTTTGTAATCACGATCAGCTTTGATTCCATATCTTGTAATCTTATTTAGCTTAATATAATCGGTAGTGATAGTTTTCACTACCTGAGGTTTTTATGCCGGCGGGATACTAGTTACCAAGGGCATTTCCTCGTATAAATCTTGTTGTCCAACCTTTACAATTACTACTTTGATCATTTTTTCATACAAGCACCAATCCTCACATACGAATTTGGTTACATGATCCTTAGACCAATTTTTGACCAAAACAGTGTAGGTTTTTGTTTTTTATTTTTTACAAATAACTAACGGCCTTAACAATTTAGAGGTATCGGTTAACTGGTAAATTTTCTAACCGGTTTTTTTTGGCGAGAAATAACCGATTAGACCAGTAAATCGGGTTGGGTACTAACCGGTTTTGATAAATTAATAAAAAAAAGCGGTTAAACGGTCGGGTAAAAACCGGTTTTCAATAAAATAATCATAAAAAAATCGGTTAACCGGTCAGTAACCGGTTTTGAAATCAATATTATAAACAGGTTACTAACCGGCGGTTAGGATCGGTTAGTAACCGGTTAGGATCCGACCGGTTAGTAACCGGTTAGATTTTCGGTTAGAAACTGGTTAGAAACCAGTTAACCGGTTTCTGTGTACACCTCTATAACAATTCGAACGATTTTAGCAACGACTTGAAAACTTCAATGGGCCAGTTGTAAAAAAATAAACTTTTTTTATCAAATAAATGAAAGTGACCCGAAGATTTATAATGGATGGCAATTATCATATGAAATGGTGGAGACGTTGTGGGTCCAAATAATGGTTGACTGACCAAGTCCATTACAAAGACGTTCAAAAGTATCGGCTATATATGTCCACGATAAAATGTCCACAACTATGCAGGTACAATTGCTCATGCATTGCGAACAATCACCTTTGAATTGCTTGTGTTCCTTGACAACCAACTTTTAGTGGTAATTATTACTATTAGTCATGTGTCGATGATAAAAGACACCCATTGCATTTAACAAAAACCAAACTATTGACTTTTATAATGCCCAAAAAGTCAGCATATTGAAAATTTAGTCAACAAGTGTCCCTTTTAACATTATTATTAATAAACATAAAAACGTAATATCATGCATAGAGTGTGCATTGTTTTGTTTCTATTAAGGGATATTTCATATATTTAAGGTTGAATGGAATTTATTTACCTGAGTCTGATCAAGAAGATTTTCCAAAGTGCCAAAAAATTTTAGCTTGCGCTTATTTGCCGCTAAATATTAAATTGTTTCAAGTGTAACTAGGGTTTGTTCGGGTCAGACCACAAGTAATGAACCAATTTCAATAATCTAAGATCTTTCAACAGGTTTTAAAATCAGCTAACTCAGCTACTAAAATAATTAAGCATTCAAGTAAGCAAATATCCAAGTAATAAATCAAAGGTGTTGCTAAGCGTACCCGTCTTTCCCTCATGTTTACTAAACATACAATCTCTTTAAGTTTTACATTAATATGATTCAAAACTTTATTGTTTCTTTTTTGTCATTTTTGTTATCTTCTATTATTTTTATTTTAAAACAAATTTTTTAATATTTTTTTAAATAGAAAAATCATTATTTCTTATTTAAAATTAGCATTTACTATTATTTAAAAATAAGTTTCTTTTTTACTTTAACTGTTTTATTTTTTTAGAGATTTTTTTCAATTAGTTTGTAGTGATAGTTTACATTTTTGTAAAAGCAATTTCATATTGTTTGTTAATTAAAACTAAAAAAGAAATAGTGTATTTACGTAATAAACTACACAAATTTTATGAATCGAGAATAAAATATCTAATGTTATTTGATAATTAATATTTTAACATAGAAATAGTGTTAGAAGGGGTAATACGCATATAAAATTGTTATATTAAAGAATTGAAATTTCAGCAAAGAGGGCATGACAAGTAAGGGAGTAAGGTATTTTTATCGTGACCGTAGATTATATACTTTAATACCCTAACCATTTTTGATTATTTTAAATGTAATTAATTTCATCCAAATTAATATTTTTTTATACATGGGAATGTTATTTTTTCATCCCATGACTACTAACTTTTAGTTTCTAATTTGTGGTATTATTTTATTTAACTACTAGTAATTTAAATAGTTTATTGATATTTTTTTCTTTTAATACTAACAGCGGTGTCTGTTTTAAATGATTATAACATTTGTCATCTCCATTATCTGAGCTTAAATCCCTTCACGGTTGTATTACCCTTATTTTAGAGTGTGCACATAAGCCAAGAATCGATATTGAAACCCTTAAAAGAAAACGGTACCGTAATTTATTGGTAATTAATAACTGAAAATGATTGAAGAAAACTTGACAACTTAGTGCCTGTGACGATTATTATCTATATATAAACAACATATCTCATCAATATTCAAAACACCCATAGAAAAAATGTCGTTTAACAACCATAATTATCTCCTTATCTTTAGCCTATGCATTCTCTACGTAGAATCAGCAGATCCATCTGCCCAACTATGCAACCAAAACTCAAACACCACCAACCCAGAAATAACTAAAAACATTGACTCGATCCTAACCACACTCGTCCAAGCCACCTCCAAATCAGGTTACATCATAACCTCATCCGGGTCAGGTAAATCCCAGGTGTTTGGTCTAGCCCAATGCCGACAAGACGTGCCCAACGAAGAGTGCTCGACTTGCGTCCAAACTGCCGCAAAAGAAATCAAAACAATATGTCCCGACCGAGTCGATGCCAGGATATGGTACGAGTATTGTTGGATAAGGTACAACACCGAAAACTTTTTTGGGCAAGTTGACACCGGGTATGGGACGTTTTACTATAATGTTGAAAACGTAACCGACCCGAAAACGTTTAATAACGCTCTTGGGACGCTTATGTCTCGGATTAATAAATTAGCGAGTGCACCGGGTAATAAAGGTAATGCAAAAGACCAGACCAAGTTGTCTGATTTTGTGACACTTTACGCTTTGTCGCAGTGTACACAAGATTTGTCGCAACTTTCATGCCAGCAATGCTTAGCGATCGCGGTTGGGAATTTTCCAACTTATTGTGACCGTAAGAAAGGATGTAGGATTATATATAGCAGTTGTTATGTTAGATATGAATTGTATCCTTTTTACTTCCCACTTGATAAGACCTTGGCTCTCCAAAGTTCTTTGATGACAAATTATTTATCCGTCATTAAAAACCCATGATTTTTACTGACGGATTGAAGGAAATTAGTTGGCTTTTGTGTGTATTATCAATAAATTAATGTTTGATGTGTATCATGTGGGTGGTTAGTTCTTGTGTTTTTAATTGTTAACTAGGCTCAAGTCTTTTACAACACAATAAAATATTATGATTTCAAATAAATCATTATTTACAATTTTACATGTACTATGGTCTTGATAAAATCATTTAATGGTGATGACTTTCAGCTATACGTTATGTTTTTTTGTTATTGCTTTCTAACAACAAAGACTCGGACATTTGGGATAGCCTGACAAACGGACCACCCACCCTTCCATCCGAACTTGATGACCCAGTCTATCTATTCAAGAGGAAAACCATAATTAAGAGGGAAAAAAAAACGCTTTGACACAACCTAGAACAAAATACTTCAAGCAAGATTCGAATTAATGACCACTGCCACTAGACCAATTCGTCTTTTGTGTTGCTACATCTTATCAACCTGTGTTTTCAATCATCCAAACATTTTGAATTAATAAAAAAACACCGATTTCAAAATTTCTGTTAGTTAATATTATATGAAGAATATGCTCTCAATAGTTATATAATGGGGATCACTTTCTTGCTACAGATTATCAAATTGTGTTTTAAAATCAAGTTCTAGGTGTTTCGAATTGCTAACTACGCACAAAAGTTTTGAGTTACAACAATTATTCTGATTTTAAAAACATCATTATCACATAAAAAAAAGAAAGAGTTAAAACTTTACATATGATATGCTCTTAAAGTAATCATATAATGGGGATCACTTTCTTGCTACATAACAGATTATCAACTTTTGAGGTAGCCAATCCCAAAGCGAATAATGCTTGTAAGAATAATTATCCTAGCAATGCACGTTAGCACATAAATTGACGTACTTAAAACGAAATTACCTTCAACTATAACAACTAGCAACTTTAAGCAAGTGATCATAAAAATACTAAATATTGGTTTTAAATAATCCCAACTATATCCTATTTGTAAATAACAGTCCCAACTTCAAACTTGCCTAGTGGAGGTCCTAACTAAAGGGGTATTTGTTTTTAACGGACCGTGACTAACGGATGTTAACTCCATTAATCTGATGCTTATGTGGCATGCTTAGTTGTCAAAAACTAGATTACGTGGCAGCTTACGTGGCATGCTTTGTTGTCAAATTATTACTTATATGGTAGCTTACATGGCTAATCATAATATCAAATCTTCAAACAAAAACCAAAAACAAAAACAAAAACAAAAACAAAAACCCAGATCTTCAACCAACCCACTCACCTTCCAACTTCATTCAACATGATTGAACCCACCGGCCACCACCACTCTGCTCGGGCCACGACCGCCGCTACCCTGCTCACTAAAGGACCAACATCTCAAAACCTCTCAAAACCCTAAATACAAGCAATCAAAATATCAAGTGTAGGCGGTTTCAAGCAAGGATGGTTGGGCTTTTTGATTAATGCAAAACTCCGACAATTAAGGTTTAGAGCGGATATGGGTTTTGTGAACAAATTCTAGCATAGATCGGAATAACGATTGGGGGGGGGGGGGGTGGTTGTGAGTTGTAAGTCGTTGGAGTAGGGGATTGAGCTTTCGAAGAGCTCATAAGTGGCGGATGATGTTCTGTTGTGTAACATCCCGAAATTTCTAAAGTAATATTTAATATATTATTTTGTCGGATGAAATAAACGAGTTAGTGGAACGATAATAATAATAGCAAAATATGAAGACTTAGTAGGATAATTAGATGGGATTAGATATGGACCAAAAGGAAATATGGACCTTCGGTCCATGGGCTTAAGGGAGTATAAATACCCCCTTAAACCCCAATCCTTTCCATTCCATCCATTTATCCATCCTAATCTCTACACACTCCAAAACACACAACCCGAACCAAGATCCAAAGGCGAGGACCCGAGCTCGTTGGTGCTAGATCGTCGTGACGAACCAAAGCAACAAAACCAGCTCGTGTTCGTAGTTCGACTCATTTACGGTACGTTTATATCGAGAACTTGTTCGTTTAGGTTTGGATTAGTATAGAAATGATAGATCGGTGTTTGTATGGTAAAAACGAATCCTACAAAGCTAAACTTACTGAAAATGGTTAAGATTTGATGGGTTAATCGATTGATAAAAGAACCCGTAACCTATATGCCTAAATCGCACCCTTTAAACATCGATGTTAGGTCGATTTGATGGTTGGGGTTTGTAGGCGCTGGTCAGACGATTCCGTGGATACCTAAATCGAGTTATTTGGTTAAGAAACGAAGGATTTAAGAACGAACAGTAGCTGCAGCCGACAACTTCGCCTGCAAGCTAAGTTCGCCTGATGAACTTCGCCTGCAAGCTAAGTTCGCCTGATGACAACTTCGCCTAAAGCTAAGTTCGCCTGATGACAACTTCGCTCAAAGCTAAGTTCGCCTGATGACAACTTCGCCTAAAGCTAAGTTCGCCTAAGGTTTAACTTCGCCTAAAGCTAAGTTCGCCTGATGACAACTTCGCCTGCAAAGCTAAGTTCGCCTGATGACTGCCCCCGGACCCCCGTTCGTTGTGGGTAGTAGTTAAGACTAGAAAGATGATATGAGTAGTGATAGTTAATTGATACGTGTAACTCATACAGTCAGCCGAGCTCAGTTAAAGAAGGGATTTACAACTATCGGAGGAAGAGGCAGAGTTCAGGTGAGTTTCTAGCCCCATTTATGTGTTATGTTTTCGGGGCTGTGTGCATACTCGATATGTTTGTTAATACGCTTATCCTAAGAGATAAGTGTACGCCTTATGTGAATAATGTGATATGTATGAATGATGGCTTGACGGTACGTGAACAATCTTCGGATATTGCACGTACTGTCAGGTTGTAACGCTAAGTATAAGGTAAGTATGATATGTATGCTTATGTGTATGAATGTGATAAAGTTAATAAAAGAAGGAAATGATGGTTGTATGGTTACGAAGAGGGACCAGACCCTTATAATATCTGTGATGTTAGGGACCGGACCCTTATAATATCTGTGATGTTATGGATCAGACCCTTATAATATCTGTGATGTTAGGGACCGGACCCTTATAATATCTGTGATGTTAGGGACCGGACCCTTATAATATCTGTGATGTTAGGGACCAGAGCCTTATAATATCTGTGATGTTAGGGACCGGACCCTCATAATATCTGTGATGTTAGGGACCAGACCCTTATAATATCTGTGATGTTAGGACCAGACCCTTATAATATCTGTGAGGTTATAGGGCGAAAGGCTCTTTAAAACGTATGATTATGTATGTAAAGAAAGTATGAAGGTAAGAATGAAAGTATATGCAATTATGTGTGTATGAAAGAAAGTTAAGAGGTTAAGTATGAAATGTAAGAAGGTATTGTATGATTATGTGATTAACTAGAACTCACTCAGCGTAGCTGACTTTTAGTATGCACGCAGGTGAGTAGGATGAGGCAGCTCGCTTGAGGAGACACGTGGCACCGAATAAGAGGCTGGCATCGGAAGACTCAAGACGTTTAAGTTTAATGTTTCGTTAATTTTGAAAGACAAAATGATGTTTTAAGACAAGACGTGTTTTGTTATAAAATGTTCTATGAAAGCTTTTATATTCCGCGAATGTTTTAATTAACTCTGATATTTAGAACTACGTTTATGAGTAAATTCAACACGAAAGTAGGGCTACCGGTAACGGGCCTTACATGTTGAGAATTTGTGAAAGCAACAACTCAACAAAAAAAAAAAATTGCAGGTGGTGGTTGGAAAAGATGGAGTTCGTAAGGGGTAGTAAGAGAAGATGGCTAGAAGCTACTGGTGGTGGCTAGAGAAGATGGCCGGAAGTTGCTGGTACAGAGGTCGACCCTGCAATTTCTGTATGGATCTCCACCACCAGTTATAATGGTGGGGGTTGTGGGTTCCGATGTTGGTTGCAGGGGATGGACATGGTGGTGGTCGTGGGTTCCGACAATGGTTGCAGGTGTGGTGGTCTAGTGGTGGCTGTGGGTTGCAAAGAATGGAGTTGTTTTTTGCTAGGATTTGTTGCAAATGGTAGGTTGTAAAAGGTATGATGAAGATGATTTGTTTAGTGGAGGGTCCAACAAAGTTGCCCACTCAGCATTAGATGCAACATAAGCTGTCATGTAATCAAAATTTTGACAACTAGGCGTGCCAAATAAGCATAAGACTAACGAAGTTAACATCCGTCAGTCGCAATCTGTTAAAAACAAATACCTCTTTCGTTGGGACCGCCACTAGGCAAGTTTGAAGTTGGGACTATTATTTACAAATAAGGTATAGTTGAGATTATTTAAAACCAATATTCCAAATAGACATAGGTAAACATGAATAAATAAGGTTATCTGAGTAAAGCATGTAAGTAAACGTTAGAAATTTTCACACTTAACCAATCATAGGAACTAATGTATGCATGGAATATACTTTTAGGAATGAATGTGCTATCGGGTGTTGAAAACCTTTTGTGGTTATAGTCTAGATTATTTTGAAAAACTTTTTCTAGTTCGCTATAATTAGTGTTCTGACACCAAATTCTGTCTATTCACAGCAGAAAAGTGCGGGTGATAACAGAAGTTGATTATCTGATATAGCAAACATAACTTCACCATAGTTAGATTACATGGTTATTTCAAAAGATGGTTTTATTGGTTTAGACCTTGAGTCTATATAACTTAAGATTGTTTAAAAGCAGACAGATAAAAAAATATGTTCAGAGTTTTGGTCTTATTTGAATGGTATCCTTGGTTATTAAGTTTGCACAAAGAAAAGCACATACACATATTGCTCATTCCCATGCAGATTTTGACCTAAATAGCATGTCTAAGAAAAAGTGTCAACACATGATCACTGAGTTCACAAATGTCAAAGTAAAATAAGGTATTTTAAAAAAGACGGATACGATTCCTTAGATAAGCCTATAACCGTCGCAGAGTAGCTAAATCATATGACCCGTTTGCTACCTAGAGTCCCATAATCAATCCAAAACGTTTATATATTTTCCCTCGGGTAACGTTTCACTATATATTACGCCGTTAAGCTGTAAGAGACTAGAGCGACTGGTCTTATTGGGGTGGGTTGTCGCATCCGATATATCTATCGGTATGTGTTTTGGCAATCCTATGGCTAATGATTATGGAAAGGAGGATCGTTGAAAGTACCAAAAATCAGTCTAGGTCAAACACAGTTAACAATAGTGAAGAGGTAGGTCCCAGCAGAGGTGGTTAGGACCCGCAAGACTCCCTTAAAAGGAGACGTCTGCGCAGTTGAACACGCAAGACTCCTTAAACGGACGTCTGCGCAGTTGAACCCGCAGACTTCACCATAGGGACGTCTGCGCCGCGACCTACCAAACCCGCAGGACCCACCACGCTCAGAGTTGTGACGACCTCACATGCGGTACGCAAGCTGGTCCCGCAGGAAATGCCTCCCTATGGTTTCCAAGTATCCGCCTGTTCCCGCAGGTGCGGATACCCGCCATTAGGGACTGGCCACCCGCGCAGCATGGCTACACGCATAAGGCTCAAACTCGTAATAATTCAGTAGTCACCTGAAGAAGGAATGAGCAAAGCCGGGAACATTCCCGCATAAAGGCGGGAGGGGGAAAACTCCCGCCTAAATGAGCCAGTCCGTATAATAATGGAGGATCTTTTGTGTGATACCTGACGAGGTATGGACAAAAGATCTGACCAATGATACGACAGCTCACTGACAGCAGCATGGCAGACAACACGCCACAGCACTGTGACCAATAGCCGCCGCCTGCTCACCAACTCCTGCCATACCACGTGCCTAGCCTGTAGTTGGTGGAAAAGGAAAAGTGAACAGCACGCCTGGTCACTGTCAGCCGCTGCCTATCCACCAATTACCAGCAGAGCACGTGTGTAGGCCACAGTTGGCAGAGTAGTAGGCCGGCTAAACCTCCTTGGAAACCCACCTTCGGCTATAAAAGACATCAAATGGTATTATCATTTCATCATCTAATATCTTGTATAATTTACCTGATAACTGCTCTAGTATTAATAATATACTTTTATATTCAAAGAGTAATATAGACTGATTCTCACGCCGGAGGGTGGTCACAAGGAGGAACCCCCCCTTTCTTAGTGACGAGCTCACGGTGTTTGTTTTGCAGGTTATCGGAAGAACCATCTTGCCGGAATTAACCCCTCGTGGGAAACGTCTATCTAACCCTCAGGTTACTCGTAATCTGTCGGGGTTCGACTGGTGTTTCTTCATTGGCGCCATCCGTGCATAAAGCTAGAACTTTATTTTTCTCCAGTTTTTTCAAAATTTCTGGAAAGATGGTTAAGGATACTCCGGTCCCAAAACCGAGTAACCAAGAGACTCCGGTAATTATGACCCCAGCTATAAGGGGGAATACCGAGTACACAAACTTTACGAACACTACCCCAGCTACCCAAGCCGGGGCAAGTGGAGTAAATAATCAGACACTGGGATTCACCGATACCCAGTTAGAAAATCAACAGACGAGGCCTCCCTGCCAAACACTCGATGAGGTTAAAGCCTGGGCCGAAGCACGTCAAAAAGAGTTCCAAGCTGAGTTGGATGAACGTTTACGTTCACTCCAACAAGTGGAAGAATTCGAATACGACGATGATTCGGAGGAATCCGAGGAAGACGCGAACCCTCGTCATAGGGCGAAAGGGAAGCGTAAAGAAACGGATTCCCAACCGAGAAGGCGTTTTGGAGAAGCATTCAGTCCAATAAACGTGGGCAACAGCCCACGGGACTTCTCCAAAACATTCACGCCAACTGCGGCAAGGGCGGGAACGTCCAAATTCGCAAGGGACATTGCGGAAGCAATCGCCCCAAGAAGTGCCAAACAAATGTCCAACATAGGCACGTACGATGGTATTTCTGACCCTGACGATCACTTGAACAGATTCATCGCGGGGGCGACCGTCAGTAACTGGACGGAACCCACGTGGTGTTATATGTTCCAAATGACGCTGGTCGGGGCAGCTAGAGCGTGGTTCGACCGTCTGCCGGTCCACCACATCTACGATTGGGCAGACTTCCAACAGAAGTTCAGCCAACACTTTAGTCAGCAAAGAAAGTACACTGAGGAGCAGTGGACAATCCTCAAGTGCGTCCGAGAGGAGGAAGAATCTTTGCCTGACTTCATCACTCGCTTCAACTCGAAAAAGCTAAGCCTGGGCAACGTTAGCGAAGATCTCGTTCGCGCCGCTTTCATCCAGGGCGCAAACGACCCGGAACTCATCCGCACCCTGACGGGCAAAGATGGCATGCCATCCACATGGGATGCCATCATGACCGCAGCTAAACGCTTTGTGGAAACCGAAAGGCAACTGGGTAGAGATCTTTCACAGAGCACGAACCTCTACACCCAGAAGACGAGGGAAAACAACGTCCTTACCGCCCGATTAAACAAAAAGCGGAAGCTGGGCATTTGGCAGTCAAGGGTAAACTTTGACACTCCGTCCGGTTTCCAACATCGGTTGGGCGGAAGAGATAACGTGAAACCGGAGAAGAACTCCAGGTGGACGCCACTCACAAAGAGTGTGACCGAGATATTCGCCACGGAGGAGCTCCCGTGGCCAAAGGCTCCGTTTATCCGACATCGCCACAACGCTGATCGGAGAAAGTATTGTGATTTTCACATAACCAAAGGCCACAACACTGAAGAATGCTTAGACGTAAAGGACTTGGTCGAAGCATTTGTCAAGGATGGGACACTCGCGCACCTTGTGGCGAAGTGAGCGTCGAGCAGGCTGATGCGTGAACCCCAGCTGGGGAAACGCACGAATAAAAATCGCAGCTTCAACGGAGACTACATACTGCGTAAACAACGAGATCCCGAACAAGATACATGTCGGCTCGATGGTGCTCCCATCCAAGCCACGCCTAATGGGAGCTCAATTACACAGTTTATATGTAGATCAATTCCAAATTTGTAAAGAAAAGGCCTAGAGCCACTTCTAATGGAAACGATTCTCCTTCAGATTGAAGCTGATGAGGGTATCCGCCGCATCAAGTGAAGAATCGTTGCGCAGGGATGGCGGCAAAACCCGCACAAACCCAAAAGCATCAAACCTTCACGCAGGTCAGTTAAATGGGAAAGGTTCAGCCATCCCACTATGTGAAAGTGCCGGTATATCCGCATGAATCCTGGTAGAGGAAGCTGAACACTAACCTATTAACAACCACGCGTTGAACGGTCGATTCGAACACTAACGCCGGTAGTCATCGCATCAAGAAGAGTCATTGCGTGGGGAAGGCGGCAAAACCCGCATAAACCCAAAAAACGACAGAACCTTCACGCAGGTCAGTTAAAGGGGAAAGGTTCAGCCATCCCACTATGTGAAAGTGCCGGTATATCCGCATGAATCCTGGTAGAGGAAGCTGAACACTAACCTATTAACAACCACGCGTTGAACGGTCGATTCGAACACTAATGCCGGTATTCACCGCATCAAGTGAAGAATCGTTGCGTGGGGAAGGCGGCAAAACCCGCATAAACCCAGAAAATGACAAGACCTTCACGCAGGACAGTTAAAGGGGAAGAGTTTAGCCATCCTACCAAGTGCAAGTGCCGGTCCTATCCGCACACTCACAAAGGGGGAAGCAAAACTTCAACCTACTGTCAACCACATTCAAGGTTAACTTATTCTAAACACTTGGGAAATCGCTAATTTAAACTAAGTATGCAAGTCATATAAGGTTTATAAAGCAATGAACCCAAAGGAAATAACAGTCATATCCACAAAAAGATTTGTATTTCACAAAAGATATATTACAAGAATGGCCGGGTAACTACCCGCCTACAAAACAAAATCTAGTCTATCCTAGCAGCGGGAAGGGATCTTCAGAATCAAGCTTCAGGACCACTTCCACTTGGACCCGCCCCATCAGTAGAGCGTGGTGGTTCAAGGAAAGCCTTGAGGATAGCAAGTCCATCATCAGCAGCAGCGACTTCCTTCACCTTCTCCACCACCGGATGCGGGAAGGCGGCATATTGGTTCACCGCTTGGTCATATGCAGCTTCGGTGTCCACATCGAACAAAGGGAGGTTGGAAGGCGGGACGCCTTTCTCAACGAACCCTAGACCAAGCAGGAAGCCGGCCTTTTCCCCATCCTCATGAGAAGCGTTGAGGGCTGCGCTCATGGCATCATCGTAAGTAGTCTCTGAGAAGACCCGATGCACAACCTACAAAGAAAATACAAGTGTCAAACACCTTTTCTATGTACAAAGGAAAGCGTGAAGACGTAAAGCTAAACATACCTGAGACAACGCTTCTCGAAGAAGCCATTCCTTGGCAACCAGAGCTTCTTGAAGGCCGGCTTGAGCTTGGGTGCAGGCGCGTTCGGCTTCGCTTTTGTTAAGGTTGGCAAGTAGCACTTCCTTTGCGGCAGCCTCTTCGACGCCCTTAAGCTTCCGCTCGGTATGGTCAAGCACGCCCCTCTGGTCCAAGATCTCCTGGAGCTTCTTGGCATCTTCCATCGCCAAGGCATCATGAGCACGTTGGAGAGCCTCTAATTTGGCCTTGAGCTCCTCATTCTCCACGCGTAAAGGCTCAGCAACGGCTTCAGCCTTGATGGCCCTCTCGGTTGCGTTCCTCGCAGTCTCCTTAGCCAGCCGAAGCTGTTCGTTAACAGCTTGGGCAGCCTTGGAGCGGGCCTCGAGTCGCGTTTGAACCTCAACCTCGAGGGCCTTGAAGGCCTTCTCCTTCTCCGCAGCAGCTGCGGACAGCTGTTGGTTCTCCTCCCGAAGAGCCCGCGCTTGAGATACTTCCTTGGCGCGAGCTGCTTTCAACTTGTCGTTTTCACGACAAAGCAGCTCGACGCGCGGCTGCATCCGGGCCTGGAGAACCCGAAGCTCATTGGTTAGCCTACCCTCCTGGTAGCTAGCCATGGCTTCCCCCAACGCACCATGGGGAGCAGCGTGGCGAGCCCATTCCACGCACTCCACAGGGGTACGAAGGGTTGTTCCTCGGCGGATGTTCCATCGCGGAACATACACTTCATTGGAATCCGACACTGCAAAAGAAACAAAGCAGTTAGGAAAAAGATGAAGAGATATATAAGAAAGGCCAAAAGAACCCTACGCACCTGTAGGGTCGATCACAGGCCGATAGCCACCAAACCCATCGCCTGAACCTAAGGGAAATCCATCCAAAAGGTCGGGCAGATGGGAAGGTGACAAAGATTGGCGAGAAGCCCCGCGCGTACCTGATGGGCCGGCCATCGTTGCCGGTGGCGGAGGCATAGTAGCGGCCGCCGTGGTCGCCGCCGTGGTCGCCGCCCTGGTCGCCGCCGCGGAATCCGCAGCAATCGTAACCGCCGGCTCGGTGAAAGATGCTGTAAAAATCGCACTTACCACCGGCGGTGACGTCATCTCAGCTGGAACAGTCGGCTCAAGGGAGTGAGCAACTGATCCAGCGGAAGCAGGCGCAGGCGCCTGGGTCGTCGCCTCAGGTAGGCTGACCGAGCCTACCGTCATCGGCGGAGAGGTACTCCTCTGCGCTCCACCCTGGAATGCGTCAACATCCACGCCTACACAAGAAGATAAGTGTTTCAATAAATTTATAAAGTGATAAATCTACAAAGATAAAGATGTTTGTACTTACGGGTTTTCTTGAGCCTGAACGTACGGACGGGCGGGGACGAGCCCGATGGAGCCGGTCTCTTGATGCCGGTCACCGTCGTCGTCGTTGGTTCTCCGGAGGTAACAGCCGTAGCCTCCGGAGCAGTGGTCTTCTCACCACCGGGGTTCCCCGCCACCTCTTCACTATCTGACTCGGTGTCAGATAGAAGCACCGGATCAGCTGTGGAGGCCAACTTCTCCTTCCCTTTCCCGCCGGCAGCCCTCTTCTTCCGCACCAACGGAGGACCATCTGCGGATTCCTCAGAAGAAGACAGGATGTCAGGAATTCCAGCAGCGGGTACAGCATTGAGGGGTTGAGGATAGAGTATCGCCTTACCTGGCCGCCGGTGGCTTAGGATCTCGTGGCCCAGCGGATAGACCTCCACAAACCGATCCGCCGTTTGTTCCAGGATGGGCAACTCGTTCTCGTCTAGAGCACGAGTACCCACCCGCACGGGACCGTCAGCTTCCCGCGGGTACAGGAGCGACTCCAAATCGTTCCCCTCTGAAAGAAAAGAAACAGTTAGAAGACAAACTCATATCAGCAAGAAAGACAAGACATACCATAAGGAATAGAGTTCAAACCGTATTCGAGAAGGATGGGAAACCGAGACGCCTCCTTCCATACCCGGCTCATCCCCAGCATCACCATCGCGGACTCCGCAAACCGGTAAACCGGAGATTGGACCCGAGATATCTTCACGAACCATTCCGCCTCCTGGTAGTTGGAAGCGTGAAGGCTCGGAAGCGCTTGCCCCTTCTTAAACTTCATGGCAATGGGGATGGCGCGGGCAGAAATGTAGAAGAACTCCCGCTTCCACGATCGGAGACTGCGCTCGGTCGCGCAAATCTTCAAACCCTTGATCCGGGTTGTCAGGGTGTACCACCCCTGGATGCACCTCCAAGTATAGAAGGTCATCAGGCGGTCCACATAGGGCTCAATGCCCAGAATTCGGCACACCCACTCGAAGTGCCGAATCTTGGCAATCGCCATCGGATGCACCTCGGTCAGGTGCACACCGTGCCTCTCCAGGACACGGTACACAAACTTTGTCAATGGGAACCTAAGGTTCCCATAAACAAAGAATGCAGCATATACCCCGATCTTGCCGCTGGGGGCATCGTACACAGTCTGCTGGGGTTCAGGAAACTCAGGCTCAAGAGACTCAAGCATGAACTTCCTGACAACGTACTGGTACAGATCGACAGGTAGAGCACACTGGCACTAGCCAGCAGTACTCCTATCGTCGGCTACAGCTTCAGCATCATGGGAAGACATATTGCAGAGGAAGAAGAAACGATTTCGGAGGAATGCTCAACTAAATAAGGGAGTATTCACCAGAAATCGCCTTAGAGATGAAGAGAAGAAGTGAAGGTGTGAATTACAAAGGACCCTCTTCCCCTTTATATAGTGATCGCAATTAATGCGATGAATTTAATGCGGATGAGAGAGAAATTGAAGGTGCAATGAAACCGTGACATGTGGCACCAGGCAAGCTGGCAACAGCTGTTGAAAGGACGAGTGCCATTAATTTTGCGGCCACGCGCCCGAAAAATCGCGCCCACGCGCCGTAAAAAGCGTCTGGAATGACCATATAATGTCACGTCGCCATAACTTCCAGCACGTCCTGACACAGTCAGAAGAAACCGTCGCACGACGACTGTTCTTATCCTTTCACCAATTCAAATTTCAAAGATTCAAAAAGATTCGAAAAGTAAGCGGGAAAAACCCCTTACCCCGGCTATCCAGTTGACCGTAAGTCGGCTGCGGGTACAGTGTTAAGGCAAAACCCTTCACATACCTAGCACCCGCAGGGAACAGAAGCCAAGAATACCCAACTATGAAGTCGGGTGCGGGTACAGTGTTAAGGCAAAACCCTTCACATACCTAGCACCCGCAGGGCACGGAAACCGGAAAAACCCAACTATGAAGTCGGGTGCGGGTACAGTGTTAAGGCAAAACCCTTCACATACCTAGCACCCGCAGGGCACGGAAACCAGAAAAACCCAATTATGAAGCCGGGTGCGGGTACAGTGTTAAGGCAAAACCCTTCACATACCTAGCACCCGCAGGGAACGGAAACCGGAAAAACCCAACTATGAAGTCGGGTGCGGGTACAGTGTTAAGGCAAAACCCTTCACATACCTAGCACCCGCAGGGAACGGAAACCGGAAAAACCCAATTATGAAGCCGGGTGCGGGTACAGTGTTAAGGCAAAACCCTTCACATACCTAGCACCCGCAGGGAACGGAAACCGGAAAAAACCCGACTATAAAGCCGGGTGCGGGTACAGTGTTAAGGCAAAACCCTTCACATACCTAGCACCCACAGGGAAGTGAAGCCGAGAAAATCTTGGCATTCCACCCAACTACAAAACGGGCACAGGTACAGTGTTAAGGCAAAACCCTTCACATACCTAGCACCCACAGGGAAGTGAAGCCGAGAAAATCTTGGCATTCCACCCAACTACAAAACGGGCACAGGTACAGTGTTAAGGCAAAACCCTCCACATACCTAACACCCGTAAAAAGTCATACCTCGGCACCCAATTGTAAGCCGGGCGCGGGTACAGTGTTAAGGCAAAACCCTTCACATACCTAGCGCCCGCAGGGGATTAAACGCCAGGAACACCTCGGCAACCATAAGTCAGGTGCGGGTACAGTGTTAAGGCAAAACCCTTCACGCACCTAGCCTTGCAGGGATTTAACGCCAGGGATACCTTGGGAGTAAAGTAACTAATAAGACGAAGTGCGGGTACAGCGTCAAGGCAAAACCCTTCGCATACCGAGCACTCCATGGGAATTGAAACCAAGAAGGATCTTCTGGGCCATGCTTGCAGAAACGGGATTAACATCCCCGCATAGCGGGAACGTCAAGAACTAGATTGTTTGAAACTTCAGGATGGAATTGGTGGTTATAACATGATTGATCACTATGTTCAAAACCACCAAGACCTCATGGAGAATCTACACAAAAGGTTCTAAACGCTCCTGACTTGCGGGGAGGTTACAGACCTATCCGCATCATCCCAGAGATCAAGCAGAACATTGGGAAATTCTGCGTGACATTGGGAAACCCGTGGGTAAGACTTCCCGCGGAAAACCCATAAAACTAAACCCTTTTCAAAAACCCCTTGCTTAAGTCCAAAAGTTCACCTCACTTTATTAAACATTCATGAGAAGAACATTGGACTGGGGGGACTTGAAGAGGTAGGTCCCAGCAGAGGTGGTTAGGACCCGCAAGACTCCCTTAAAAGGAGACGTCTGCGCAGTTGAACACGCAAGACTCCTTAAACGGACGTCTGCGCAGTTGAACCCGCAGACTTCACCATAGGGACGTCTGCGCCGCGACCTACCAAACCCGCAGGACCCACCACGCTCAGAGTTGTGACGACCTCACATGCGGTACGCAAGCTGGTCCCGCAGGAAATGCCTCCCTATGGTTTCCAAGTATCCGCCTGTTCCCGCAGGTGCGGATACCCGCCATTAGGGACTGGCCACCCGCGCAGCATGGCTACACGCATAAGGCTCAAACTCGTAATAATTCAGTAGTCACCTGAAGAAGGAATGAGCAAAGCCGGGAACATTCCCGCATAAAGGCGGGAGGGGGAAAACTCCCGCCTAAATGAGCCAGTCCGTATAATAATGGAGGATCTTTTGTGTGATACCTGACGAGGTATGGACAAAAGATCTGACCAACGATACGACAGCTCACTGACAGCAGCATGGCAGACAACACGCCACAGCACTGTGACCAATAGCCGCCGCCTGCTCACCAACTCCTGCCATACCACGTGCCTAGCCTGTAGTTGGTGGAAAAGGAAAAGTGAACAGCACGCCTGGTCACTGTCAGCCGCTGCCTATCCACCAATTACCAGCAGAGCACGTGTGTAGGCCACAGTTGGCAGAGTAGTAGGCCGGCTAAACCTCCTTGGAAACCCACCTTCGGCTATAAAAGACATCAAATGGTATTATCATTTCATCATCTAATATCTTGTATAATTTACCTGATAACTGCTCTAGTATTAATAATATACTTTTATATTCAAAGAGTAATATAGACTGATTCTCACGCCGGAGGGTGGTCACAAGGAGGAACCCCCCCTTTCTTAGTGACGAGCTCACGGTGTCTGTTTTGCAGGTTATCGGAAGAACCATCTTGCCGGAATTAACCCCTCGTGGGAAACGTCTATCTAACCCTCAGGTTACTCGTAATCTGTCAGGGTTCGACTGGTGTTTCTTCAAATAGTTTATTCCTCTCTCTCATATCATAAAAATTAGTTGACATGTTTCTCTCCGATTTATAAAACAATAAAACATAGTATAAGGGACCTATGACACTCAGCTTAGTCTCGAGGTGCCGTACCAATAAAAATATATGGTGGAGTTTTTTCTCTAACGGTGTCCTATATACAAAAAAGACACTTTTAATAATTGAACACTAACATCGATTATTACAAGTTGTTCATCTGAAGTTTGAATACTTTGATAAAAACCATTGGTCATTTAAAAACATGAAATTTAGACAACTAGTCGATGCTTCCGACATTGTTTACATTTTTTTCTTTAAAAAAACTCGGTTTATGATGCACCATGTAATGCATGCACTTAGTCATGCATACACTTAATTAGAAATATTTGCTTCTTAATATGACTCATAATTCAGCACTAACATCAATTTCTTAACGTTGCTGTTACTAGTTAACAACTGAACAACCTCGTTAAGTAACTAATTTTCACGTTTATTGACACGCAAGCATATAATACACAAAAATGCATCACATTACCCATATTATAATGTACTTTAACTATTATCTTCCTAGCATGCACGTTAAACCAAATTCACCTAATCATGACGATTGGTTCGTATATCATAAGTTAGGTATTTTATACTAAAAGACCATTCTAGAATCCACCCAAAATTAGTTACATAATTGCACCAATGTTTAAGACAAAATAGGGTATATATATTCCGATTTTCATGATTATCGAGACGCAAACGTATAATACATAAAAATGCATCACATTACGCATATTAACATGTATTTTAATTATTATCTGCCTAGCGTGCACGTTAAACCAAATTCACCTAAGTATGACAATTTCGAGCACTTTAACAGTAAAGTAAGCAACACGAATGCAACATATAAGCATGTTTAAATAATAGGAGCTGTTCCTATATCATAATTTAGGCATTTTATACTTAAAACACCATAATTAGAATCCGCCAAAAATCAGTTATATAATTGCACTAACGTCTAAGCCAAAAAAAATCGTTGTTTAACTGTAAAACATATATGCAAAGGCGTTTAAGTGCAACATTAGTTTTTTTTATGTATAATATAAATTTTTAACTTAAAATACAACAAAATTTTTGTCAAATTTTCAAACCATAAAAACAACGAATTTTTAAACAACTTTAACTAGCAAGTAACACATAGTTTGATATCAAATCATCAAATCACAAAATGTAGCATATGTCTACAAGTAAAAGCTCCTGTTTTTCAATAAGTAATTGTATATTTCCATTTACGTTCATACATGTCACAAAATCAAACTTTTAACAAACTTATAACGAAATATAAGCACGCATAAGCTACCTAACATCAAAAATCGACATGCAATACATTATTAAGATAAAGTTAAACAGACGATTTACCGGTTAAAATTCTAACTAATATATTAAGTCAATACATGTTTCACATGGCTTTCAAATATATCATCCACAAAGGATGCCAACTAATCAATTTCCATTTATACATATTCCACCTAATTAACTAATTTTTAATTACCATTCATTCAATTTAATAATTATAATTGTTTTATATGCTAGATTTCACTTATAACTTGTATCAAATATGTAAATATTTTTTATTGACATTATATCATTTTTTAGCCCGTGTAATGCACGGGTTATTAACCTAGTAGCATATAAAATGAATTTTTATAAATTAATAAATCAGTAAATATTTCCAGAAACATCTTTATAAAAATCTGCATGTATTAATTAGTAAGTGTATAAATTTTCATAATTTAACGATACATAGATAATTAGGTGTGCTAATTTGAAAGTTAAACAATTCAATTATAACAAAAACCGACAGGTTTGTGATTAACGAACCTGTTGGAATATCAAAATATCCGGAGTGGTTAAATATCATATTTTTGGGTTCTAGAAAAAAAAGAACATTCTGTGAGAAAACCGGACAATTCGGATGAATTGAACGTGTTTTCTTCAAACCAGACTTAATAAACGTAAATGAACCATGTAGCGAATACAGACATTTACACTCTGATTTCTCTTTTAAAATTTAATCATTTTATCAACCGACACGTTTACTCAAGTTTATATGATCTTACCTATTTTCGAAACGTGTAAACATTAGACATTGAACAACGTCACAATCTAAGACTACGGGCATGTTCTGGGTGTGACAGCTATACCCAGACTAGATATACAGCCCGGTTCACTATGAAGACTATAATAATATTAAAATATTAATATTATAATACCGATTATGGGAACAGAGTGATAACATACGAAACGAACCGCGAACTGGTACTGTGCTGCGTGCACTAAATACAGTGAGTTTCTTGACCCCTCCTTTTAAACTGTTTTACGAGCTTCTGGGGTGAAAGCATGTTTATATATATTAACCTGTTTGGAAACGCACCATCATATGAATTACCTGGAGCCGTGGAATGTGGGTAGTACTATTGCTTATATACATGACTCTACATATGATGAATTCAATTCAGTATGGCGCGACTAAATTAAATTGAGTATGGAGTTAATGCCAATATTCTACTTCAATTTAACAAACAATGTTGAGTATGGCACGCATGTCAAGTTCTACTGAAACTGAACAAACTAATTTGAGTATGGTACGTATGCCAAGGTTCTACGACAACTTAATAAACTAAGTCAAGTATGACACGTATGCCAAGGTTCTACGACAACTGAACAAACTAAGTCAAGTATGACACGTATGCCAAGGTTCTACAACAACTTTACAAACTAAGTTGAGTATGGCACTCATGCCAAGGTTCTACTGCAACTAAACAAATAAATTGATTATGGCATGAATGCCTATAATCTATTGCAATTATACATGACTATATATTGATACATACACACTATGTAGTATTAGACATATTTACATGTTGTATGCGGAAGGAAGGCTAACCACAGTGGTTGATTGTGCGTAGGAAATGTAGGCACACAGCACGAACTAGCAGTCAAGGCTTCACTGTAGCTTAGCATAATTACATCATAAATATACAAACAAACATACTTGCAAACGTAAATACATGCATACATGCGTATATACAAACTATGATTATTGTGATTACGCATAACTGATTTCATTAAAGCTCGTGAAAGTCACCAACTCTTCATAGTTGACCCGTTTTCACATGCTTTTTAGGTGTACATAAAATTGGAGTAGATTGCTTATGTGTTACGTGTTTAGATTGTGATCGATGCTATGTAGATTGATGCAAGTGTGCTTGGAAGAAGTAAAGCAGTTAACGGACTGGTTTTGATTTTTATCACCTAGTTTGTAAACGAAACTAGAACCATTTAATATATTGTAAATTAGTTAGTAATGTTTGTTTATTAACAATTTGGTTGATATCAGAGGTGTCTGTTACATTACCATTTTACGCTTTCGGAAATTGCTAAACGAGGTGTGACAGAAGTTGGTATCAGAGCAATTGGTTATAAAGGATAAGGTTATCCCTTAGGATACCTAAAATATAACCGTAGGGTCGATTATATATGGGAAAATAAATAATAAGTAACGATACATACTGATGGATACTAGGATGAACTCGAAGGGCAGGTGAGTTATTATGGTCCGGAATATAATAACAGACTTGCTTGTACGAGGAGTTCAGGGAGAAGTAATGGAACACCCCGTTAGGTAAAAATGGCAACATACATGCTCACCTGTACTAATGTGTATGAATACGTGTATGTAATGTACTGTCAGTAATATTAAACCAAATTGTAATAATATTATATCCGATTACAATTAATATTATCCCTCATTATAAATTAAGTCCCAACTATCGAAATGGCAAAATATAATCCCACCTACATATGTGGGTGGAAAATTAACGAAAACTTAACCATCCGTTAGTTTTTGTGACGTGGCGGTAGAGTTATCTCGTAACCGGCTGACTGGGATGCTGACGGGGCTGCTGAGCTGGATATTAATTAAAAAAAAATTCTTAAGAAAAGAAAAAGAAAACAAAACAAAAATATCCTCATCCTCTTCACCAGACCTCCATCTCACAACTCCGACAATGCTGCCGGAATCCATAGACTAACCACCACCACCACAGCACCTCCCACGGCAACCATCACCATCACCGTCACCCCCTGTGACAACCACCACCCCACTATCCCTGTCATCACTGTCACCCCTTCGATTAATTGTTTAACATAAATCAAAGGGTGAAAATCTCTATAGCCCCAATGTTCAGACCTTAGAGTGAGAGATTTCATCACTTAAACCATATCATCTTGCATCAAAGATAATTCGTTGGTGCATGTTGTGTTGCGCCTTCAAGAAATCTAGTCAATTTCAACCAAAATTGGAGCTAAATACGCTTGAAGTTCATAGATCTGTAGCTCCGATTAGATCTGCTCGTTGGAAAAACAAATTGCGGGTTTCCGGCGAGTACTGATCTAGCTCTCTAACTCTCCTTTTGTGCAGATCTCTTTAAATTCGACCCTTATAAGGCACCATTTAGAGGTTAATTTTGGAAATGGGGTCCGATTTGGAACTTATGATATTTGGTCGGAAAAAAAAAATAATGATGAAGAAGATGAAGCATATGGCTCACTTGAATAATGGGGCCATCTATAATGGCAATTATAAGTTAATTCTTTAAATCTATAATATATTATTTAAGAATTTGGGATTTTATTTCTTTCATTAATAATGAGAAATGTTAGGTTTAGTTGAATTTATTCATGTGGGCCCCACTATTAAGAATTTTTTTAGTTAATTGCCAGCTCAGCAGCCCTATCAACATCTCAGTCAGCCGGTAACAAGACTACTCAGCTGCCACGCCACAAAAACTAACGGATGGTTAAGTTTCTATTAATTTTTCACCACGTGCGTTGTTGGGATTATATTTTTCCATTTCGATATTTAGGACTTATATTTGCCAATCGGGCATTTTTTGGATTACATGAGGCCAATACTACAAATTATTATTATATTTTGCCATATAATATCCCTTATTCTGATTAATACTAAAAAAATTGTTATTTTTATGACTAATCATTGCACAGAAAGATGTCAAAATCAGGCAGTCTTATGTTGGATGAAGAACCGGTATTGCCTATAAACAAGAATACTGAGAACGCTGTAATTTTTAGGGAAATACCTAGTGATAAGCCTGATTTATCAAATTATAAATGTAATAATTACGCTACTGAGTCGTCAATTTTATAATAGACTGTGACCACTCGTATATACCATTTACAAGCTATAATTCAAAAATCTTTTATATCATCAGTATAATCAACCATGACAAACCCACCTAACTAGCAAACTCATCAAGCCATATGTATACGAGTATCTCCAACTGCTCATACATTTTCTCCACTCAGATTGACTTGCTATAGGAGAGAAACCTCACGCTCACGGACCAATGATGTAGCTTGGCTTGTATGTGACATACTTACTCCCAACTAATAAATTATCACTTTTATCAGACCAACATGGTTAAGTGTACTGACTGACTTGGTAAAAGAGAACTCTATAGTTATATATAGTAACATGCAGAGGTAAAGTGAGATATATGAGTACATACTGACTTATAACAAACTGTTTAAATTTATAACGGTCAGATGCCTATTCACGGGGATGTCGGGACAAAACGGATACCCAATGGTGGGATTGTATCGGAATAATTGTTGTGCGAGTTGTAACCTATTCATGATTATTATGGTATGGTATTGTGTACGCAGAATGACAGGGATAGTATGGTATTGTTGTGTATAGATTTTAGATACTCCATGCAAGCATCTAGTAGTATGCTATGCCGATATGGAAGACGATTTGGATCTTTTATTACAATACTGACCCTTACCGGGGTAAAATTACTTGTTACTTGGTGGCAACTTTTGATATTTACATGCAAACAATGGCCTTTATTAGGCAAAGTCTAGTTACTAACCTTGGTATATAGATATAATAACGGATGTGTGTGGTACATATAAGCTATTTGAAATACCTATGTGTTAACTAATATGTGTACCTTTGCGATGAGTTATGTAGTGAATTATTATTAATTGGGGTATAATTGATTATCGTTATAGAACGGCCCCGAAGAAAACAAACACATTATCTGAGGCGGATGTGGCCGAGATGATTGCTTGGCAACTGCAGATAGTAATTCCGGCAATTGCATAATTCACAGCTGGCAATAATACAACTATGAATACAAGTCAAATGTCGAACACTAATACGACCGCAAATACTATTCCCCCGCCAAATACTAATACAACTATAAATACTCCTCCGATAATTACTAGCATTGTCATGAATGATATTTCCCCGTTAAACACTAATGCTACTATCAATAATAATAATCTCCCACCGGACTTGAACAATGGTTGTAACAACCAAAATCCCCCACGATAGGGATAACTAGTTAAGAAATTCATGTCATGTAAACCTATAGATTTTAGTGATACTGAAGGACCAAATCGGTTGGAAAAGTGGATCGAAAAGACTGAATCCGTTATCAATACCAGTAACTTCCTACTAGATTGTATTGTCAAATATGCTACTTGTACATTTGTGGACCATGCCTTAATATGGTGGAATATGGTTATGCAATTTTGGTGACAAGAAGTAATCAACCGTATGCCTTGGGCAGAACTTAAAAATCTTATGATGGAATACTTTTTTCCAAGAAATAATATCCATAGATTAGAACACGAACTTTGGAATTTAGAAATGAAGGGAGCAGATCATTTGGGGGTGCACCCACCATTTTAATGAACTCTCTCGTCTAGTGCCATGGTTAGTTACCCTAGGATCTAAACATATCGAATGCTACATTAGGGGTTTGGCCCCCAAAGTAAGGAGTTTGGTTAATTTAACTGGTCACTTAACTTTTAAGAATGCCGTGTCACAAGCCGACATTGTATTTTTTGACTTGGTTAGAAGTGGTGCGTTAAGAATACCCGATGAATCATCTTGTACAAAACGAACCGAGTTTAGGGCGAGAATACAAGGAAGGCAACTGAACAAACATGCACGCTTTACGACACAAAATTATGCCATGACTAGTTTTGACATGAAGCAAGAGAAGTATAAAGGGCCTTTGCCAAAGTGTGGGCAACGCGATTATCATCATGTAGGTGAATGTCGGACCAATGTGTGTTACAAATATGGGAAGGTTGGACACTATGCCTGTAATTGAAGAACCATTATGAACACTATAAAACAACCATCACAACCCCATTATCTCAGCTACTTCGACCCCAACTAATCCGACAACAACCAATCCAACAAAACCAATCCATAGTACACCGTTATGCTTATTATGAGTGTTGCAGTATGGAGCACATCAATAAAGACTACCCTAGTTTGAATCGAGTTGCAATAGGACTCAAGGACTAGTATTGACGTGCTACTCGGCTAGAGGTCGCATCTTTTGATTGGATCAGATAGAACTTAACGAGAATCTAAAGTAGTGAAAGGTACATTCTTAGTTCTGACTAGTATGCTTTAGTTTTATTTAATGCGGGCGACGACAGAATTTGTTTCTACAAATTTTTACCTTGGAGAAATACACCGGTTAGTAAATTAATAGATCTTTATGCTATAGAACTCGCTAAAGGTAAGTCTATAATTGTTAACCATATTGTTCAAAACTACCCTCTCAATCTAAGTGACTAACTATTCCTTATTGATTTACCCCCGATGGAATTAGTGAGTTGTTATGTAATACTCAGTATGGACTAGTTATTTGAGTTCAAAATGAAAGTCGTATATAAGGACAGAACTGTCAGAATACCTCTTCCAGATAATGAATTGATCATAGTATAAGGAGAGAAACCTGGTACTATAATGCCTCTCGTATCCCATCATAAAGTATTAAAACAGTTACATTAAGGATGTCTAGTGTATTGGACAAGTGTAACAATCAAAGAATCAGATGAAAAGTGTAGGGATTTCGGGATGACCAACGTACCCATAGTGATCATGAATCTTACGAACCGAATCTACAAGCCATATCTTGACAAGTTAGTCCTAGTACTTATTGACGATATCTTAATATATTAGAAAAACAAAAGAAAATAGGAGCAATACTTGTTGGCTATAAGAAATACAATTCTTAGGGCATCTTACAAACTAACCAAGGAGTTCATGTAGACCCCCACAAGATGAAAACTTTTCCAGTATTACCCAATCTTTAATCCTTCGAACTCAAAATGACCGAAATTATGAATGGGGAGAAGAACGAGAAATGGTCTCCCAATTGCTAAAACAAGGATTGCGCCAAGCTCTAATGCTGAGTATTCTAAACTGACGATCTTTTAATGTATTGTGATGAATCTCGAAAAGGCTTAGGATGCAGGCTAATGCAAAGAAACAAGGTAATAGCATATACTTCCCGATAAATAAAAGCGCTTGAGAAGAATTATACTATCCGTGACCAAAAATATTGAATGGTTGGTTTTGCACTTAAGATCGGGGGAAACTATTTGTATACCACTAAACGTACAAATTACACGAACTGCAAAATCATATGACCTATAATTAATTAGAAGAAATTGAATATGAGATAACAGAGATGGTTGGAGTTGTTAAACGATTACAATTGTGAAAACCGATACTATCCAGACAAATCTAATATAGTAACCGATGCCTTAAGTTGAAAAGATAGAGTTAAACCCGTGAAAGTATGAGCACTTAAAACGATTGTTCTGAAGAGCCTTACTGAACAAATTCATATTTCTCAAAGTGAAGCCGTGGGAGAAGATTAGTTAAGGAAGGAAGAATTGCACTGGAACAAAAAGGAAATTGAAAAAGAAAACTGATGAAATACTTTATTTCAAGAATCGAATCTAGACTCCAAACCTTTATAATCTCTGTGACTTGATTATGGATGAGGAAAAACAAGTTCAAATATTCTGTTCGTCCATGTACTAACAAAAGGTGTAATGATGTTAAGGAATTTTATAGGTGATCTGGTATGTTAGTAAATGCGTGAGCTGTACTAAAGTTAAGGTTGCCTATAAAAAAAAATCCTTCGAGAATGTTACAACAACCTAAAATACCTCAATGGAAGTGGGACATATTACAATGGATTTTGTAACACACATTCCTAAGATATCCTAAGGAAACGATGCAACTTGGGTATTAGTCGACCGACAGACCTAATCCGCACACTTCCGATTAATAATAACTACACAACTGAAAAACTCGTCTTATGTTAACGAAATCATATCTCGACATGGTGTGCCTATTTCAACTATTTCAGATTGAGATAGTCATTTCACCTCTCGTTTTTGTCAAGATGAGCATGAAGCTTTAGGACCGAATTGATTTGAGCATGGCCTGCCCTCCTCAAACAGACGGTCAATCTGAATGAACTTTTCAAACACTAGAAGATTTGCATCGAGCTTGTGTACTAGACTTTGGAGGAAATTGGGACCAGCATCTCCCACTGGTTTAATCCTCGTACACTAACAGTTATCGTAATATTATACAAGTGGCACCATATCCAGTTTTATACAAGAAAGAATATAGATCTCCACCTTACTAGACTGAAAGTTGGCAACACTCAAAATAAAAAATCCGATTTGATTCCAGAAACCATAGATAAAGCTCGTAAGACTAAAAACAAGCTGAAAGCTGCCGAGACTGAGAAATGAACTATACTGACATACGTTGGAAATTTTCGACTTTTGAAAGGTGTTATTTGATTTGATGAAAATGATAAGTTAATCTCAAGATACATGGAACCGTACAAAGTTGTTTCGAAAATTAGTCCAGTAGCATATTGACTGAAACTATCCTTAGAGTTGAGTTTTACTCATGATGTTTTCTATATATCAAATCTTAACAAGTGCCTTACTGACGGGGCGGAAATAGTACCACTTGAAAATTTACACATAACTTAATGTTGTAAAGGAATCCATGGAAATATTAGATGGGAAAATCAAATAGTTATTACACAACAAAATTTCATTGGCCATGGTTCGGTGGAATTCCTAATGGGAACAGAACATACATGGAGACAAAAGAACGAATTCCAAGGGAAATACTCATACCTTTTTCCCTAAAAGGGCATATTTAGTATATGGACGAAATTTTTTAATGGGGAGAATGTGACATTTGTGACAAAACCGCGTATACATTAGTATTTACATATCGAATAAAGGATTGACTGTTTATTGCATAACGAACACATGAATAACCAAATGATACTAGTTATGACCCGGATATCTCAGGGGGGGGGATCTATAAGTGATATACATATATTAGAAGCTCACGTATCGATATTATGGCCACAGTACATAGCAAACCAGTTAAACGAAAGGATACCCGTTTAACAATACGTTATGACCCTTAAACGCGAAAGCTAGTTCGAAAACAAGCATTGTATCGTTCGCCAACCAGAAAAGACTTACAAAACACTTATTTGAGATGTTTTAAGTAACATGTGAAAATATTTTTGATTTTTACACGTGCAAATTAGCCACATAAGGGGCCCAAGGGACCCCATTAGTTGCGGCCACCATATTGGACTTTCCACCCCTTTTACATATTATTCACTTTTTAAGCTTAATCAACAAGTATACAAAAAATTAGACTCTTGCACCTGCTTCTGCTGTCCTTCAAAACCCTCAGCCAAAACACAAGGTAAAAACCCACATTTTTATCAAATACAAGCTTGTTAAACATGATTATTACATAAATATTGAAGTTTGATTACCAAAAATCACTTCTAACCATGCAAAGACCCTTAATATGATCCAAAAATAGATTTTGATCCTAAGCACATGTACTAAACTGAATCAAACACTTTTTTGACCAAAAATATGGATTAGGGAGTTTACATCGCGTTTTTACGGTTCAAAAACTCGGTTTGAAACCCTAACCGAAACCCTTTGTTCCAAGGCTGGATGATTGATGTTACATGCTTGGTTTTTGTGATATATAACCTGTAGATACACTAACTAGAAGGCCAAGAACCGGACAAGCGAAAAAAGGGTCAAAACAACCAAAAACCGCAAAGGTATTATCGAAAACCCTCGTTTAGGGGCTGCTTAGGATTACATTGTGACGTGCTTGTTGTTAGGCTATGAAACTTTTTAGGGACATCAAGACCATATGAATGAGTCCTTGTCCAAATTTGGAAATTTTTCGATAATCCGAGAATATTTGGCGAATTTATTACCTTTTGTTAGCGTTTATTTGGAAAAATTAATTAAACAGCTTGAAAAATTATGAAATTTTATGGAGAACTCAGGTAATGCATCAAATGATTACATATAAATTTTGGGGTTAATTGGAGAAACCTGGCTATGGTTTCTGGATTCACGTTTATTCGAGTTTTAACAGTCATTCATAAAAGTAATTTAGCAAAATTGTTAGGTTCTGGAAATTTTATAGGGTATTTCGGAATTTATTTGGATCACTTAAAAAAATTTATCAGACTTTTCACAAATCGTTTGGTATAAACGGACGATTTACCGGTTAAAAATAGCATATAAAATGCATTTTATAAATTAATATATCAGTAAATATTTCTAGAAATATTTTTATCAAAATATGCATATATTAATTAGTAAGCATATAAATTTTCATAGTTTAACGATAAACAGATAATTAGTTGTGCTAATTTGAAAGCTAAACAAATTCAATTTTTATAAAAACCAACAGGTTTGTGATTAATGAACCTGTTGGAATATCAGAACATCCTGCGCAGTAAAATATCATTATTTTGGGTTGATTAAATAAAACCTCACATTTTTAAGAAATCCGGACAATTCCGATGAATTATGCGCGTTTTCTCCAAACCAGACTGAATAAACAGAAATAAGCCCTGTAGCGAATCCAGACATCTAAACTCTAATTTCTCTTTATAAATTTAATCATTTTATCAATGACACATTTACTCAAGTTTATGTGATCTTACCCGGCAGGCGAAACGTTGAAACTGAGCCAAGTTCGATTTTAAACACTAAACATTGAACAACGTCACAATCTAAGACTACTGGCATGTTCTTGGTGTAACAAATATACTCAGACTAGATATACAGCCCCGTTTAGTATGGGGACTATAATAATATTAAAATATTAATATTATAATACCGATTATGGGAACCGAGTGATAATAAGTGAAACGAACCGCGAACTGATACTGTACTGAGTACACTACAAAGCAGTGAGTTTCATGACCCTTATTTTTAAACTGTTTTAAGAACTTTTGGGGTGAAAAGCATGTTTATATATATTAACTTGTTTTTTTAACCTACTATATATACTCATTTATCATTAAAATCAAAACGATTACAATAAAGTGGCAGGCAAATGGGCAACAAGCTGCGCCGCAACCCCCTTTTGAATAGCAAAACCAATTCTACTAAAAACAAAGCGTTGGGTCGTAGGAGACGACAAAGTACCATGAACGACACACTGATTGTTTAGAAAATTCACGGTCTCCGGGGCCAGAAACCCAAATGTATCAAAAGCAAAAGAGAGAAACACATGTTGATTTTCTAAACAGGCTTTCTCGTGTTTGGCAACTTTGCCCGATTCGGCCTTCAACGCAGCCTGACCCACAACAAATCCGCGGTCCCTGAGCCCGACAAGAGGAGACACTCCTGTTTGGAAATGCACTTACATATGAATTACCTAAGTGCTGACACACAAAAGATCTCTATAACAATTGATTATGAGCCATGCAATGTGGTTAGTACTATTGCTTATATACATGACTCTGTATATGATGAATTCAATTGAGTATGGCACGAATACTAAGGTTCTGCTTGCAATAGAACAAATTAAATTGAGTATGGCGTGAATGCCAAGATTTTACTACAATTTAACATACTAAGTTGAGTATGGCACACATGCCAAGGTTCTACTACAACTGAACAAACTAATTTGAGTATGGTACGTATGGCAAGGTTCTACTGCAACTGAACAAACTAAGTTAGGTATGGCACCTATGCCAAGGTTCTACAGCAACTGAACAAACTAAATTAAGTATGGCGCGTATGCCAAGATTCTACTGCAATATAACAAACTTAGTTGAGTATGGTACTTATACCAAGGTTTTACTGCAACTGAACAAACTAAATTGATTATGGCATGAATTCAAATAATCTATTACAATTATACATGACTATATATTGATACATACAAACAATGTAGTATTAGACATAATTACTTGGGATATGTTGTGGGCGGAAGGGGGCCACAGTGGTTGATTGTGCATGGGAAATGGAGGCATGTAGCACGAACAAGCAGTCAAGGCTTCACTATAGCTTAGCATAGTTACATCATAAATAGACAAGCAAACGTACGTATGTACATACATACATACATACATACATACATACATACATACATACATACATACATACATACATACATACATACATGCATACACACACACATACATACATACATACATACATACATACATACATACATACATACATACATACATACATACATACATACATACATACATACAAACTATGGTAATTGTGATTACGCATAACCGATTTCATTGAAACTTGTGAAACTCACTAACTATTCATAGTTGACCCGCTTTAACATGCTTTTCAGGTGTATAGAAAATTGGAGTAGATTGCTTATGTGTTACGTGTTTGGATTGTGGTCGATGCTGTGTAAAATTGATGCAATTGTGCGAGGAAAAAGTAAAGTAGTTAACGGACTAGTTTTGATTTGTATAACCTAGTTTGTAAATGAAATTAAAACAATGTGATATATTGTAAATTAGTTAGTAATGTTTCTTTATAAACAATGTGGTTGATACCAGAGGTGTTTGTTACATTACCGTTTTACGCTTCAGCAAATTGCTAAATGGGGTGTGACAGATGTGAAGAGTGCATTTCTGAATGGCGAAATTCATGAAGAAGTGTATGTGAAGCAACCTCCGGGTTTTGAAGACTATGACTATCCAAAGCGCGTTTACCAATTAAACAAAGTTCTTTATGGCTTACACCTAGCCCTGAGTGCTTGGTACAACATGCTTGCTGACCATCTTATTAATAAACGGGGAAATGTGATTGTACCTTGTTTTACAAGACTCTTGGTGATGATCTTCTCCTTGTCCAAATCGAATTTGGGAGAACGATGCAATTGAATTTCGAGAGGAGTTCGATGGGAGAGATGAACTTTTTTCTTGGGGTTGCAGGTTCACCAGTCTGATTCGATAATTTTTATTCATCAAACTAAATACGTGAAAGACGTCATCAGCCGATTCAAGATCACTGTTGAAAAGATCATCTCGACACCTCTTCCCGTGGGTCACAATTTATCAACGGATGAATTGGAGGATACTGTTGATTCAACCTTGTATCGAGCTATAATCGGGCCTCTTTTGTATCTAACTACGTCTTGTCCCGTGGGTCACAATTTATCCCTGAGTGACTCACACGGCAGCTGTGAAGTGTATATTTCACTATCTGAGGGTTAATTCTGACATTTGGTTATGGTATCCCAAGGACGATAGTTTCGATCTTAATGCTTTCACTGAGTCGGACCAAAGAGGATGCAATATCAATTTCAAATCTAATACAGTGGGATGTCAATTCTTAGGAAACCAGCTTGTTTCTTGGCAGTGTAAGAAGCAGACAACGGTCTCTACTTCAACCGCCGAAGCTGAATATGTGGTAGCCTCGAGTTGTTGTTCACAGGTTTTGTGGATCCAGTAACATATGCGGGATTACGGTTTGAATTTTCTTACCACTTCCATATTTATTGATAAATCTGCTGCTATTAGTATAACCAAAAATCATGTTCAGTACTCGAAAACTAAACACATCGAGATACGTTATCATTTTATCCATGATTGTTTTGAAAAGAAACTAATCTGTATTGAAAAGATACACAAGAATTTTTAGAAAGCTGAGCATTTACCAAAGTCTTTGATAAAACGCGTTTTCAATATTTGCTAGGCATTAATGGTCTAAAAACTATAACAGAAATTCAGATGCTCAATTAATCATTTTTATTTTGTACATTTTTTCTTTTGAGTTTTTCGTTTGTTTTTATTTCTTTATATTTTTGCTTTAGGGGGGAGAAAATCCAGAAAAATAAAAAAATATTGTGTTTTCAGTTTGACAGATAAAACCCAAAAACATTCAAATACGAGAAATATCCAAAAACTTTAAAAAAGTTGCTTCTCAAAAATGAGTTCTTGAAGCAAAAAGGGAAAATGATAGTACATTGGCCTAATGGACCAAGCACATGAATAAATTAGAATGAAAATTTCCATAAGACCAATTATATGATATGTTAGATAGGCTTGACAGATTATATAGGTTTTAATAAGATATAAACATAAAGATTTGCCGAATCTAGTGGTATAACATCTTGATGTATTAATTTTGCAAGAAGTCTTATAGATTACTTTGTGTGCATGCGCTAATTTTGCAAAGAAATTCAGCTTAATTTCTTATTTCATTTTTCAAAGAATTTCAACTTTATTTTTTCTTTATTTTTATCAAATCTTGGATCATCTCATGCATGACAAGATTATCCGACCTGAGAGCTAAGATTTGGGTGTTCTTTATTTTTTGGTGTTTCGTATAGAGCATTGGACTTTCTCCGTGGGATAACACGGTATTATCCGACTTGATTGTTAATTCCTTATACAACTTCAACATATTTTTATCTTTTTATTTTGTTAAAATAGAACTTTAAGCACGTATAGTAATACCGATCTTAAAGAAAAATTTTAACCAGTCTGCTTTATTTTTTTTTGCATGAGTCACAATTAATCAAATTCTAAAGAAAAATGAAAAACGTACATGTGAAATTTACAGTATAAGAGAAAAAATGATTGTCTGATAGGTGGGGTCCACATATGATTTGTGCTTAATTGTACAATTAAAACGTATCGTAAAGCTACCGAAAAATCAGTGTAAAGTTTAAGATGACAATTATATCTGCAATCATCGTTGGATTATGTGCATAATAGGTTGAAATTGAAGTAGTGTTTAGGACGCTAGAAGTCAATATGATTCCGTGCTAGAACTCACAAAAACATGCACCGTTTATGATATTTAGTTTGTTAAATTCTCGTTTTTACATTCTGTTTTAAAAATGAAAAATGCAAAAATATTTTGTGTGTGTTTTGATATAAATTTTTTGAAAATTCAAAAAGATTTTCATTTCTTCTTTATTTTCGATTACCGAGTGTGCGAATTATTCAAATCAACAAGAAAGTTTTACCATATTTAATTTAAGTCATTTTGAAGTAAAACGGTTTTAATGTATATCCGTTTAATATAAACTTTTACGATCAACCTTTGACCATTAAGTTTAATATTTTAATGTATTTTCATCAAATTAGGGTTTGATGATTATTAAAATATTTTTGATTGGGAAATTGACCCATTCGTTAAAGTAAAAGTAGTTATTCGTTACTACAGTGTAACGAATGAGTTGTCATTCATTCATTCACATAACGAATGTGCTCATTCGTTATCCATTCACATTCGCTTCCGCTACGTTATCACGAATAAACGCTTATTTGTGCACAATATAACGACTGATAAAGTTTATTTAAGTTACTCATTAAAGATTAACGAATAACTTGGCTATTCGTTAGACTTTAACGAATCAACAAGGTCATTTGTTAAAATTTTAACGAATGAAAGTTATTCGATAGTTTCTTAATGAATGACACGATTTTCCTTAATTTCATGAAGTCTCATTCGTTAGTTCAAATTAACGAATGGACTTTGGGATTCGTGCATTTATTGTCAGGGTTTATAAACCCAAGTAAACGAATGGTCTTCTCAGTCGCTTCCTCAGTATTTTATCAAAATACAAAGAGAAACCCTTCCAAAATTTCCTAAAATCATCTGAAACTCATAATTGACCTTTTAACCATCTGATTGTCGATCTGCAGGTAAAAACAAGCTCAAGGATGTATCAATTGCAATGTTTTGGTTTGTTATTGTGGATTAATTGTTGATTCATGAAAACTGATATGACATGGAGAAATAATTTGATAATCTGAGATTTAAAACGAAAATTAGGATAATTTGAGAGTCATCGATGGTGTATCGATGCTGACCAGATCATGAATTCATGTATTTTTGATGTTTTCATTAAAATATCAGATTTGATTCAAGTCGTTTTGATTTTTTAGTTCCGGTCTAATTTTGACTTACACTTCTTGTAGTCAACAATTCAATTTCAATTGAATACCATTCGTTAAAGTATAACAAATGTAAGCACATACGTTACAAGATAGTTAATGAATAATTCCATTCATTAAATATTTCATAACGAATGAACTCGTTCGTTGAACTCATAAGGAGTGAATTCAAATTCTTTAACGAATGAATTGTCTTTTCATTAGATTTCTTAGGAATGAAGCTATTCTTTAAACAATTGATAACGAATGTAAAGGTCAATCGTTACAATAAAGGGTACAATTGAAACTTTTATATTTTTGCCGTTTTTAATGTATTTGTTTTTAACAGAATGGCTAAAAGTATTCAAGATATTATTCCCGAGGCAAATCAAGAGCAGCATCCAGTACCTATCTTTAAACAAGATCCAGCTGCTCTAGCTGAGAATCCAAACATGCAGCCCGAAGCCAAACATGAAGCTGCTGAACTAGAAGCTGAAGAGCTGCCTTTGTTAGATTGGGATAAGAAGCATAATATATGTGCTTTCTTAGAAGATGAGTTTTTCAGTACAACGATGTTTGGTGGGATTATTAGCTTTCTGAAGAGGTAGAGGATATACGTTGCTATTTCTACTAATATATATGTTTATCAGAGTATTATCTGACCATTTTGGGATACGGCACGATACATTGCTAAGGAGAATCAAATCATGGCCAACATTCAGGGTAAAACGATCACGTTTGATGTGCCGGTGATTCGTACGTTGCTAGGGTTTGGAGACACATTAGATGATAAGTACAAATATGATCGTTCTTTGATTAGAGGGTTGTTTGGGCATTTAAACTGTAAAGGTGATTTGGGAAAGTCGATGTGTAATAAGGCATTTATGTGTGAACAGTACAAGTACCTCCTACATGTACTGATTCATTTCCTTGGTGTCAGGAAGGGTGGCTATGATGAGTGTAGGGTGATGCTCCAATCGGTGTTTGTTTCCCTTGTACGACCTAGAAAAACGTGTTTCTTATGTATCCATGGTTCTTACAACTTATTATCAACCATCTGGAGTCTGATTTGGTGAATGATCCATTGGTTGAAGTAGATTTGATGGTTCTTGAGCATATGAACGAAGATACAATATGGAGGATCAGAACCTATCGGGGCCAAACTTCACAGACGAAACCGTGTTACAAACGGTTGATCGGCCATCCTGCCCATGTGAATTATATTGCTCCACCTAAATATTGCTTGATCCATGATGATTCCGATTCTGAGAGTGATGGTGATGATGGTGGTGCGGATGGTAATGATGATGTTGATGGTGGTGAAGGTGGTTCGGATGGTTCCGATGCCCGTAAACGTAAAGGCAAGGTACCGTTGGTAGATCAACCTAAGAATCAATGAGTGTGGAGAGGCTCGAGGGTGGATATACAGGATCGTCCTTCTATTCCTGTTATTGTATCGACTTCACCTGCTTTAGTATTTATCACACTGACTCCTTTTCCGGTGTTGACTACTCCTCCCGTTTCACCGATAATGACATTGGTGTACACATCGTCTGCTGATCCGAGGTTTTCATCTATACCTCAGACCATGCTTTCATCCATGCCGAGTCCATAGCTGCAAATGATGGCTCCCATGAGTCCATCAGTGACATTGCAAACGCTTGAGCATTTATTTATGACTGTTAATAGACCTCAGGGCCCAATGCAACATGTTCTTCCATATTTCTATAATCTATCACCTAAACAACAAATATTCCAGCTAGTTACTTTGATTCACTTACAACAGTATCAAATGGCTGCCGGCAGATCATTCAAGGAGCGAATGAGGTTGGAGTAGAGGAACATGTAGAGACATGTTCCGGTTCATCCAGAAAGATAATCGAGAACTCAAAGCCCTGGTTACAGCTTAGGGGGAGTGACTAGATAAGCAAGATCAGATTATTCTCCAGCTGACATGTATAGAAGATGAGTTAAAGAAGATGAAGAGAGATGATAAGGATAAGGATCCTGATGCAGCTGGTTGTGGTGATCAGCAACCAGGCGATAGTGCATCGTCGTCTGGTAAAGCTGCGACTAGGGGTGATAGTGGATTATAGATCATGGTTTATCATGATTCCATGAATGTGAAGCCGGTGAATATAATTGAGGCTAACATGATATTATTTTGGATGAGTGTGGAGTTGTTATAAGTATGGTGAATGCAGACGAAATAGAAGAAGGCGAATTTGTTGATCATTCTTTACCCAAAGAATAGATCTCCTTGCTTCTTGGGTAAATGAGGATGAGGTAGAGGAATTGGGGAGAAAGGCGTATGTGGAGCTGGAAGATGTGGATAATGTTTGTAATGATACGTGTATTCATGCTGGGAATACGTCGTTTGATTATGAAGATATTGAGGTTGAAGACGTGATGGCTGAGGAATATCCTAACATGTATGCTCGTACAAATTCTGAAAAGGGAATTCCTTTCTTTACTACCGAGCATTTTCAAGAAGCCGAAGAGAGTTTACAATAGGAGAACAAAGAGCTCGAGACAAGGAGGAGTTTGTTAGTACTCGGTTTTGCGTCCTCGGTCTTTGTATAAAGTATTACTTTAATAGAAAATAATGTATAGGGGATTTTTGGTATTCTTATGTCACGAATGCGGCTCATTCGTTAATATGTAAGTCACATTCGTTATTAGTTTATAAAAAATGTGACCATTCGCTAATTGTATTCCTCATTTGTTATTCACTTATAATGAATGAGAAGACGAATGAAGTCTTATGCTAGATGTTAAAGTATTAAGTAACGAATGAGTTGTCATTCGTTAGGCATGTCTAACTGTAACGTCCGTGAATTCCGACAAAAGATTTAGCCTTGTAGTGTTATGTACACCTTTCGGGCTTGACCCGGCATTCTCCCGGGAGCTCCTACCAAACCTCGTAAGCGTTCTCACTTAACTTTCCACCCAAGTTGCTACATACTTCAATTTGGAGGGACTTGGATGTAACTATTTTATATCATAAAACAAAAGAAAACTCAAACCCTAAACCTATTTGCAGCCGTCGGACCTGGACCCCCCCTGCTTGTTTTTCTTCTGCCCAGCCAAGTTTAAGCCGTGAAAACTTCAATTCAAGGTCGGTTTTATGATTCCCCATGTCTTTTACACCTTAATTGATCATATTAACGCGTTTATTGGTCGTTAAGATTGAGTTTTGATGATAACAGCTTGCTGACAGATTAGTATACGTTTATTGTAGGGTCTGTAACGCGATGTTAATCCACTGTTTTTGATCGATTCTTGATTCCATGATGTTCTACTTTGAGTCTAGTTTCCAGAAAGGTATAATACGTAATTTTTGGACGAGATTTGAATAGTTTTTATGAATTTATAAAATCGAGTGTCAAAGCTGATGCGGGATGACTGATTCTGGCTGTCTTCCCGACGTCATAACCTTTTTTTGACAATCCAAATTGGTTGGTTCACCTTCTGGAAGTTAGTGTTTTGAGTTAGGAACCAAACCCAATTGGAATCGTTTAATTTGGTTCGGTAATGAATTTTATAAAAATAAAACCATTTTGTTGCGCGCTGAAATAGCTGCACATACCTTTCTGTGTTGGAAGAATTTTTATGATTTTTTTGTCCAATAGAAAAATATAATAAAAATATTTTTATAAACCTAAGACATTTATTAAAGTCTGGTAAAAATTTAATAATTTAATTCAAAGGTTATCCTATGTAATTAAATGCATCTTCGCATGCTAAAATCTGCACGTTTTACTCGTTATTAATCAACAAGTTCGTTTTAGGCTTAACCGGTGGTTTTAGTTAGTTGAAAGGTTTTAGGGGCCTTGGGCCAAGTGTTGGGCCTCGGGCCAAGTGTTGGGCCTCGGGCCAAGTGGTTGGGCTTTGGGCCAAGTGTTGGGCCTTGGGCCAAGTGGTGGGCCTGGGGCCAAGTGTTGGGCCTCGGGCCAAGTTGTTGGGCCAAAGTATTGGGCCTTGGGCCCAGTTGTTGGGTCTTGGGCCGGAGTGTTGGGCCTGAATGGCCCATTAGGCTAGAGTGTTGTTACAGTCTAGTTTAGTAACGCGTTGTGTATAATTTACAGGCCCTTGCTTGTGATTGTGCTCTTAGGGATTTCCTAGCTCATTGCAGGTGTTCGGTTGATTCAGGTGAGTTCATGATGCCCTTTTTACTCTTTTACGTTTTGGGCTAGCATACACACCGAAATACAATTTTAAACGATTTTACTCGTTACAATGATTTGAATAGTTTTACATGGTCTCACTCGTGATGGTGCATTTTGAAAGCTATATTTGAATTATTTTATATGCCTTTGGATATTTTAGACTCGTTTATGGTCTTGTGTCCTTAAGGTTACATACACTATTGATGGTCTAGACTCGAGGACGTTAGCAGACTTGGTAGTAATTGAATATGAGTAGACCTATCTACTTAGTTCCCGTATAGGATGATATATATATATATATTTATGTAGGAATATATATATGTATGTATATATGGAGGTATGTATGTACGTATGAGGATGTGTACCTTATAGCCTACGATTGTGTAATGATATTTAGTTTCTCGTGACTAAGAATGATGTATGTAGGCTTATTGTTGCGTGTGTGCATGGTGATTCACGGCCGGGTCAGAAATATTACTCGGGTTGTACCCGTGGTGAAGAGGCCCGTGTGACGTGATCATCATTTTGGCGGGTCAAATATATTACTCGGGTTTTAAAATCCAGTGGTGAAGAGGCCCGTTGGATGTTGAGCCGTGATCGGGTCAAATATATTACTCGGGTTGTACCCGTTGTGAAGAGGCCCGTATCACGTGCTTGGATGTGTGAGCCGGGATCGGGTCAAATATATTACTCGGGTTGTACCCGTGGTGGAGAGGCCCGTATCTCGTGCTCGGATGTATAAGCTGTGACCGAGTCAAATATATTACTCGGGTTTGACTCGTGGTGGAGAGGCTCGTGTCACATGCTTAGGTCTTACCGCGTCCGGGTCAAATATATTACTCGAGTCTTGACTCGTGGTGGAGAGGCCCGTGTACGTGTGTTCGACGATGATTGTATTACTTGGTGAATTATATATATTTATACCTTCTCTATTGTTTATAACTATAGCTTTGAAATAAAGTATGAATTATTGTTTATGAAAACTTGAACTCACTCAGCTCAAGCTGACTTTGTGTGTATGTTAGATTGACTTTCAGGTTAAGAAGTTGATGCTACCGCTTGGACGTGCTGGATGCTACTCAGGAGGTTGAAGGCATTTATGGTCGAGGAATTCAAATAAAACAAATATTTTATTTACATTTGATTTTGGACACCTGTACCCGTGTTTGGGATATTTAAATACTTACACTTTTTCCGCTGTTATTTAATCTGAACTTATTTTAAATACAAAGAATCGTTTGGTTTTAAATTTTTGTGAATTTGTGGAGGTGATTACCAACTGTAGGATTCCCGGGATTCGGGGTCTTACACTAACAAATGACACTCATCTTTTATATATAGCCTATGTAATGTATTGTTAAAAAGTGAAGTATCTTGTTTATTGAATCCTACTCTTACGCTGTCAAAATTTTCTGAGACATTATCGTATTAACGAATCATCTAAATCATATCACCAAACTAGATCCAAGTGTTAATCGTATAGAGATCATGAACATCAAGGTCTTTCAATAAACCTGGTACCACTCCTTAATACACACGGAAGAGAGATCAAATATCCATTTCTTAGGAGGAATGACCAAGAAATACTCATTCAATCACTTTCTCTTCAAATTTACTTGCTTTTCATTTCAACATGGTACAAGGACACCCAATGGTTCATGGAATTAAAGATTCGGCTTATAGTTATTAAGTAACTCATAACTTGTCTTTTTGAGTTTCTTAACCATGAGAACTCGGTTCAATGCAAACATGATATATTCAAAGCCTCGTTCCCTAATTGAGCAGGAAGCTTAGAATCCGCCAACATTGTTCTATCCGCTTAAATTAAGGTCTTATTCTTTCTCTCAGCAACACCATTCTGTTGTGGCACGTACGGGGCACTATATTCGTGATGAATACCTCTTTGTAGATAGAAGAATTCCATTATGCTATTCTTGAATTCCACGCCATTATCACTTCTAATTCGTCTCACTTTATATTCATAAAATGATTCGATCTTGGTGATTAAATTTGGCATGAGAACCGGTGTTTGATCTTTTGTGTCATATACAACACCCATGAGAATCGTGAATAATCTTTGGTGACTACTAGACAATAAAGATCACTAGCAATACTCTTTCTATTCACAGGACCGAACAAATCCATGTGCAGAAGTTCGAGAGGAGTATCAATGGAGTTTATCATCTTCAAGGGATGTGATTTCTTCTTCTGTTTTCCTTTCTTACAAGCAACATAGTGGTCGGTCATTTTGAAAATTTTCAATGCAACATCATCCACCATATCATTCACTGTCAAATGGTTCATTTTACTGATGTGGATATAACCCATCCTCCTGTACCATAAAATTCTATCTTTCTCAGTTGCTTTTGAAACAAAATGAGTGGCTGTTAATGAAGAAGATACTTTAGAAGCAAGTCAGTAACATAAATATCATGAGATCGAGGTGATCTCATGATTACCATGTCATCAGGAATAATGAATCTTGGCTTAAGAATAACACATTCTTTATCCGTGAACAAAGTCGTATACTTCTTATCACAAATATGTGAAACGCTCAACAGATTATGGTCAACCTTGTCGCAATAATTTACCTTCTCGAAGGTAATTTTACCATTCAAAACTTCACCTTCCTTTGTAAGCAAATCACCCTGGTTGCCAGCAAATTCAACATAACCCCGTTGAATATCTTTAACATTCGTAAGAAGATTAAGATTGCCAGTAATATATCGATAACATCCACTATCCATAATCCATTTATCTCCTAAAATGGTCTTGGAAGAACTTTGCACAATCAAGTAGACGATTAGTTCAAAAAGGCAGCCAAGGCCTCAGTCTTAGGATCAACCCTTGTTTCCTTTCGGCATAAGTTAACATTAGGTTTCCGAGTCGGAAGAACATCAATTGGAACCTTTATTTCACTTGATTTTTGTTTCAAGTTTTGATGGTGTAATTGATGAACACAAGTATAAGTCAAAGGTGCTTTTGACTTTTGTTTTAGATATTCATCACGAATCACACTAGTATTTTCATTTTTATAAATTGGTTTAGCAAGCTCAACCATTTTGTTATATACATTAGGCTCTTGAGAATTAACCCGCACAAATTTCCTCGGGTTAACAACACAAAACATTATTTGAGATTCATCAACCTTTAGATGTGAAGGTTGTTGTTTTAAGATACTCTTAACCAAAGGAACATGTTCTTTGATTAAGGGTTTCTTAGTAATTTTCACCTTAGATCCACATTGGTTTGCAACATGCCCGCGCTCACCATATGAGAAACACTGTATAATATCCACATATACCTGTGGTGAAGCAACAGGTATGTGTGAAATGTCAGGTTCGAAATTTTACAACCTTTGAAACCAGTGGCATCGTTACCAACCAACAAAGGTATATATACAGTTTCCAAATTTTGAATGCATTCTGGATGAACAGCTCCCAAATGCGCTTTAAATCTCGATTACAATTTAGGAAAATCAAATAGATACATGAGCCTCGGGCATTTAGTTTGAGACTCGTTCTCTGTAAAGCAAAAGCATAGAATTTGCCATGGTTGAAAGTTTTATGGTTAAAACTGTCAAATTTGAAAATTTAATGGTATAAGATTACAATTTGAGACACTTGAATAATGAATGAGAATACTTTTAACTTTAACGAATGAGAAAATTAACTAAAGTGGTACAATTCAAACGGGATGAACAATTCGAATGATGTGTTTATCAATAATGAATAAGGAACAATGACCAATGAATGAGTGATTGACTAATGTCGTGAAACATTTTACGAATGTGAGAATACAAATGAGAAAATAAACAAATGAGTAAAGGATGAATGTGATTGTGATGAAAGTGAACAAAGTAACAAATAAGCTACAGTATCACGAATGGGTTGTTAGACAGCTATCAGAAATGGTTACAACCGTCTAATGAATGAGAATAGAAAAGTACGAACTGTAAGTCCCGTGGAAGGATCTTTCAATGTGATATCAAGTAAATTCTTTGTTAGACGGAATCTAACTAAGAACCGATTCTAGAACAATCAAAGAAACACAATAGACACGATCAATCTTGCTTCAAAACATGTATATATTAAGTTGGGTGCTTAAGCCCTTTAACAAAACTTACACAGTGGTACTCTCTATTCGGCTAAAAACTACCAATGACCAACAACCGACCAACCCTAACATGAACTACATACATCATATATATAGTTACATATAATACCTAAGCCCAAATATATACAGAGCTCACTGAAATCCCTTGATTTCGGTTTACATAATGTAGCCCAAAACCAAACCCAAAACATAAAGCATAAACGACAAAATATAGCCCAACATTCGCCCCATTGGTTTATTGCTTGATTTTACTCATGCTCAAGAATATCATCATCAGCTTCTTTGTATGCCCCTGATCCTGAACCCGTCGCAGTCTCGTTTTAATTTTTTTTGAAACCCATGCAGGTTCATCACCTTTCGACACGTTTGAACCCCATGCCCCTGATCCTGAACCATCACTAGTTTAAGGTGAAATAGTCTTGATAGCACCCCAGCCACTAGAAGATTCATTCTGCTGACCAAGGTCACCTTTCGCAGCTCACCCATCATCTCTTTGGTTAATGGAAGCATGATTCCAAAAATCCGTCACCATCTTCTTGCTAATAATATGATCTTTTTGGCACAAGTGATTCAGAAACACTGAGAACAGTGAGTTCTCGGTTGACCAGAAGAGTTCTCGGTCAAGGTTTGACCGAGAAGATGGTTCTCGGTCAAAGTTTGACCAAGAAATCTTATCAATTGAACAAAGATTCTCTGGTTGACCAAGAGTATTCGGTCAAATAGCACCGAAAACCCTTGGACACGACCCATTGTTTTCCCCATTTCACCAATCACCATTGATGACCAAACCTTTTAAGTGAATCCTTTTAATGCTTCAACAAGAACAAGTGATTAAGAGTTTTTTAGGTATTTTTTGAAGAGGAAGGGTCTTTATGGTTTTGCAGATGCAGGTGAAGACCAATAATGCATAAACGAATGCCTTTTAAACTTCTAAGGTACCCATCTGGGCCGAGAACCCAGATGGGCCGAGAACATCATTACCACAAACCACATGGGCCAAAGATGACTGGGTCAAGAACACAATATTACGAACATATTGGGCCAAGATGAATGGCCCAAGAACATAACTAGCAGACGTCAGAATTCATGGGCTGTAAATGCAATCCCGATCCATGTTAAAAAATGATTTCTTAAAGAATTTGTTTCGACATGAGTAAACATGAGGTAAAAATGGAACGAATAAAAATAAAATTAAAATTAAAAATTAAAACAAAAAACTAAACTAAAACAAAACATTTAAATTATCCGGCCTACAGTAATTTTTAACATATTTGGTATCAAATTTCAGCTGTGTTAAACAAGCAACCCTTTTATGAAAAGATCCGAACATGAAATCATATTGACTAAGATGCTTTCACAATGATTCATTTTCGGCATTATTATGACATAGTGAATGGTTGATAGCATGTAATTAGATACTTAGCATGATTTTCATTGCATCAGTGATATGCTTAAATTCAATTAGGCAAAAAGCTTATATGGACATCACTTATGGATCTATGATGCCCCTTATCTCTTCTTAAGGCGTATTTGGCTTTCCCTGGATCATCCTAATTTGACTCCAACCCCCAGTGCTTGATCAAAAGATTTTCTCTATACAGAAATGATTTAAGCTTTAAGGTTGAATGTTGGACTTACAAGCCTTATATTCAGGATGTTTAGAGCATGTTTGGGATTGAGTTTGAAAAATATTTATTGGCTTATTGGCTTTTTCAAAAAGCCATTTTGAAAAGCCATTTTGAAAAGCCAGGATTTGGTGCTTTTGAAAAACTGCTTTTTAACCCTTTCAAAAAGCTAAAATAAGAAAGATTTTTGTGATTGACAAACACATTTCAATTTATTGGCCTTTTGAAAACACCAATAAGCCAATAAGTATTTTTCAAAGTCAATCCCAAACATGCTTTTAGTACTTATTTAAATGCCCCACCCTTGCAGTTCTAGTTTGACCCTTTAAGGCGTAAAATTTTTTTTATTTAATGACGATATATATATATATATATATATATATGTATATATATACACAATTTTTTTTAAATAACAAGAAAGCATGATATTTTTGGCGATCAAGACACTAGCGGGCTCGTGTATGGCTGGGTAATTGCTTTTCTTCCTATCATTCGGAGAGATGTATCTAGAGACTTTCACACATCTTCAAAATGACTCTCCACAGTAAGTTTAGCAGATTTAGTTTATATCACTTCAAACTTTTACTTTTCATGGAAATCTGCCATACAAATCAATGACTGTTCAAGATCCCTTTTAGCTTAGTAACTTCACACGTTAGGCACACAAAATCAATTTATCTATCATTTTTCAAAGGTTCGATCAATTTTCATTTGAAAATATTTATGCTTCTAAAAAGCTTTTAGCTGAATAATCATATCACTTCCCATATAATTATTTAGAAGGTGTTTTAAGATTCAGTCGCCCCAGTCATTTTCAGTCTTTAGGTAACTGGCTATCCCATATTTCTACAAGTAGACAATAGGACCAAACATATATTAATATATGTCCCTCTAACTTAGGTAACCAACATATTTTTCAGGGAAAGAATTAAAATCAGATAGTTAAATCAAAGACATTTGTTAAATTCAGTCGCCCCAGTCACTTTCAGTCCTTAGGTAAATGGCTATCTCATATGTCTACAAGTAGACAACAGGACCAAACATAAAGATATGTCCCTCTAACTGGAGTAACCAACAAAATTTTAAGCGACAGAACAAAACAAAAATTTTTGTATTTTATTATTTTTATTATTATTATTATTATTATTATTATTATTATTATTATTTTTATTAAGAACACACACACACTCTTTTTGTATTTTTGACTTTTCTCCCCCTAAATTTGTACAGAAATTATGACAAAACTAGAAAATATTTAAGTGCAAATTTAACCTCAAAAAGACTAAGTCGTCGAAACGTAGCATTTTAAGAAACCCTACAAGCATATTAAATCTGGCTGTTCTGACCGGTTTTGTAAACAAGTCCGCCACATTATTATCAGTGTGAACTTGCTCAAGATGAATCAATTTTCGGCCGTAACAGTCACGAATAAAATGAATTTTGATGTCAACGTGCTTGGTTTAGAATGATGAACCGGATTTTTAACAATGGCAATAGCAGCATCATTATTACAAAAAATTGGAGCATCAAGAAATTCCAAACCGTAATCCCGCAATTGATGTTAGATCCAGATAATCTGTGAACAGCAAGCGGAGACAGCAACATACTCAGCCTCAGCAGTGGATGTGGACACCGTTTGTTGTTTCTTGCATTGCCATGAAATGATTCGATCTCCCAAGAACTGACATCCAGCAGACGTAGATTTTCTGTCAATATCAAAACCTCCATAATTGCTGTCAAAAAGCATATAAATCAATTTCTAAGTATTTGGGGTACCAAAGATCTAGCTTCGTTTGCCCTTTCAGATATCTAAACATACGTTTAACATCAATTAAATAAGAGAGGTTAGGATTAGTCTGGAAGTGAGCACATTAACAAACTGCAAACATGATGTCTGGGCGACTGGCGGTGAGATACATCAAGCATCCGATCATTGATCGATAGTACTTTTGATCTACAGAGTTCCATTCAGGATCAAATGAAAGAAGGAGTCTTTCGGCCATAGGAGTCGCTGCACTCTTGGAATCTTGGAACTCGAACTTAGCCAACATGTACTCAACTTATTTTCCGTGATGCATTAGAATACCTGTCGAGCTCTGACAAACCTGTAAACCTAAAAATGTCATCATTTCCTAGACGAACTCATCTCAAATCTCTTCTTCATCACCTCTTCAAATTCAGAACAAAGAGTAGTACAGGTGGAGCCGAAAATGATGTCATCTACATAGATCCGAACCAAAATCAGATTATTTCCAACAGTCTTAATGAACAATGTCTAATCGATGGTTCCTCGCTTGTACCCATGCTCCAGAAGATGAGCCGTCAACGTTGCATACCAAGCCTGAGGAGCCTGATGAAGGCCATAAAGAGCCTTGTCTAACTTAAAAACGTGAGACAAATGCTTTGAGTCAACAAAACTCGGTGGCTGGTCCACATAAATCTCCTCCTTCACTTCTCCATACAGAAATGCATCTTGACATCCATTTAATAAACCGTGAACCCCATGTAGGAGGAATATGCCAAGAAAATCTGAATGGCCTCAAGACGAGCCACTGGAGCATACACATCAGTGTAATCCAAGCCTTCAACCTAACGAAAACCACGAACCACAAGTCGCGCTTTGTTTCGAACAATAACCCCAGTATCATCTTTCTTGTTACGAAAAACCCATATCGTATCTAAAGCCTTCTTCCCAGCAGGTAACTCAACCAACATCCAAACCTTGAGTTTCTTAAACTGATTCAGTTCCTCATGCATGGTGTCCAACCAGCTTGGTTCTTGCAAAGCCATCTCAACGGACTTAGGTTCAATCTAAGAGATGAAACAAGAATACAAACAATTGTTGATATGTCCTGTTTGACTTTTGGTCGAAACGACAGTTTCAAGGGGACCAATGATATTTTTGATTGGATGATCTTGTTGAATTCTTGTCGAAATGCAGTGATCGGGAACTGAACAGTTAGCTGGTAGACTTGTTGGATCTTTAAGGATTTCAGAGAGAGGGTTCTTCCATCTAGATGCCACAGTACTGTGTGAGTACGAGGTAATGGCAATGTACTCATTTGGTATGGCATTCGGGAATAGAGTGCTACCAAAAATTTGACGAATGACACTTTCCCCCTCAACTGGTGAAGCATCGGCCGCAGAAATCTCTTGTGAAGCACAGTCTCAGTAAGATTTTCTTGTTTACTTGCAGAAAACGGCTGAGTAGTGATCAATGATTCAGATGGGTCTACACTCAGCACTGGAGATTTTTTGAAATCAGTAGAGATGTCGTGTTCATCATCAACTACATTAGAAGTCCCTACACCTGAGTTTTCTACATCAACTACTGGGAACACATTAAATGGCTTAAGTAGTTCATTGTAACGAATAACTAGTCAGGACCAACACGAGCATCCGTTTCATTCTCCTCTAGCCAGCGCACATAATAAGATTCCACTATCTGCTTCGTCACCTTGTTGTAGACTCTGTAGGCACTGCAATCAGCATATCGAACAAAATAACAATCATCGGCCTTGGCTCCAAACTTTGGAGTCGATTCAAGATTAGGAGAGTATATGGACATCCAAAGGCTCAAAAGGGTGCTACAGTAGAATTGTGACCATAAACGAATTCATAGGGAGTCTTCATCTGTGATTTATTGATCAACACCCAATTTTGAACATAACAGGCAGTGTTGACTGCTTTAGCCCAAAAGAACAATGATAACTTCGAATCACACAACATAGTTCTTGCAACTTCGATCAAAGTTCTATTTCTTCTTTCAGCAACGCCATTTTGCTGTGGAGTACGAGCTAAGCTGTATTGTCGAAGTATTCACTTTTCGGCACAAAAATAATTCAACATTGATTTCTTAAACTCCGTGTCGTTATCATAGTAAATCCCTTTTAGCTGCAGATTCATTTGATTCTCCATAAGCACTACAAAGCGCTTGATCAATTCTGCAGTTTTACTCTTATTTGACAAGAAAAACACCCAAGTAAAACGTGAGTAGTCATCAGTAATAACCAGACAATAAGAACTGCAAGAGAGACTCAGAACATGAACTGTTAATTGGACATGAATAAGATCATTAAAATTAAAATTGTATTGGTTAAACTGTTATCGATATGAAATCGATGAACATGAATCAATTTTTAGCATATAGAATTCAGATTTCAAATTGGTTATTTTGAATTTCTGGATTTGTGATGATTCTAACTTTGACTTAAGAGTCAAATGAATACATTCGTTGATGATCATTCGTTATTAATTTACTTTTCATTCGTTTATCGGATAAAGAGTGAGTTTCATTCGTTCAATTAGATTAACGAATGACTTCATTCATTGGTTCTTATAATGAATAAATGTTTGACTGCTTAACGGATGTGAATACGATTAATGAATGAGTATATTTATTATATATTCTTAACGAATAAGTCTATTCATCAATATTTTTTTAACAAATGTGAATTGTGTTCATTTGTTGCATCTAAATGTATAATGAATGAGGACAATTCATCCAAAATCAATAATCTTTAAAGTATTAACATGTTCGTTTATGCAGAAATGGCTGATAATCCATATAAATGTTCCGTAGGTGAACAAGAGCAGCATATCATTCAAAAAGCTAGAGTTATTCAAGAACAACAGATCGAAGAACCTGTTGTTAATCCCGGGGCACAACCGAAAAAACATGTTGATAACTGTCTAGTAGTTGGCAAGAAACACAACGTCTGTGTGTTCTTGGGTCAAATTTTCTTTGGACGTGGTGGAGATTTAATTATGTACTTGAGACGTTCAAGAATCTACCGGGCTATCTCGACTAACCTACCGGTTCATTATAACATTATACGTTTGGGAGACGGCTAGGTATATTGCTAAGGAGAATCATATTGTTGCCAAGATTCAAGGTAAATGGATTGTGGTTGATGTGGATGTGATACGTGAGGTATTGGATTTTGATGATGATGTCAATTGTGTATATGATTTTGATAAGGAATTGATCAAAGGATTGTTTAGGAGGTTAAAGTATAAGGGTGACCTAAACAAGTCGATGTATAACAAGATGAACTTGTGCGAATAGTACAAGTACCTATTACATGTATTGATTCGTTGTTTGCGAATAGTACAAGTACCCATTACATGTTACAATCGCCTTTGATTGACTTGGTGCTGAACAAGCTGTTCAATTTCTCTAAATGGTGTTTTATCATTTAAAGGAGAACTGCACCACGAAGACAAATAAGTTTTTGATGTATCCTCATTTCCTACAAAAGATCACCAATAACTTGGAGCCCAGTCATATCAAAGACCTGGATATGTTAAATGATTTTGTTTAATTAGATCATGTGAATGATGACACACTGAGGCAAATTCTAACATTCAAGGGTCATACTGAACTTACTAGGCCTAAATTAAAGAAGTTGATTGGGCCATCTGGTAAGTAAATTATATGTGGCTCCACCTAATGATCGTTAGATACATGATGACTCTTATTTTGAACGTGAAGGTGGTGATGGTGGTGGTAATGCGGGTAACGTTGGAAATGGTGGTGGACATGGTGCTCCGGATGGTGGTGTAGAGGCACGAAAACGTAAGGCAAACGACAAGGCAATAGCAGTTGGTAAGCCTAAGCCAAAACGAACAAGGAAAGTTTTGGGTGTATTTATACAAGATCCACAGCAAGAGCCACTGGTGGTGGTTTCTACTCCTGTTGTTACTTTACCTACACCGGCTGATACTACTTCTCCACGTACACCTGTGGTTACACATAAGACTACTGCTTCTTCAGATCTGCGCTTCATGGATATTCTTCGATCTAAGTTGTCTCCTGTTCCTTCTCCTCTACAAGATCTGGCGACTACAAGTCCAACTATTCCAGCAAGAACGATGCGGTGGCCAAATTATTCTTTTATGACTTCAGCAGGCCTCAAAGCCCGACATAGCTGATTCATCCAAACTTCTACAACTTTCCTATACAACATCAGATGTTCCAATTAATGAATCTGGTACATATGTAAGAGAATCAAATGGCTACGGATCTTCATTTTTAAGGGACTATGAGGGCAGGTCAACGAAAAATGATGAGAGGTCTTCAGTGTTTGTAGAAGGAGAACAGAGAGCTAAGAGCACTAGTTGCTGCTTAAGGGGGAGACAATTGAGAAGTAGGATGATATGATCCTTCAACTTACATGTGAAGAAGATATGCTGAAAAAATGGAAGGATCATGATCATGACAAGGATCCTGAGGCAGGCGGTTATAATCAGCAACCAGGTGCCTCATCATTTGGAAATGTTCCTGCCAAGTGGGATTCATCGGGAAAGGAGTTAGTTTTTTGCCGTGACTCGACCGAGGTACAACCCATTAAAACTTTGAAAGTCCAAGATGGTGTTAATCGTGGATGAGAACGGGGTTGTAATGAGCATGGTGAATGCGAGCGAGATCGAAGAAGGCGAGTTTGTTGATCGTTCTTTGACTAAAGAAGAGATCTCCTTGCTTCTTAATTTAAACAAGGAGGATGTGGATGAATTAGAAAAACAGGAAGACGTGGAAGTCAAGGATACCGAGGAGGTTAGATTTGATAAAAGTGTTTCATCTGGAAATGCTATTTTGATGGCGTGGAGATGGAAGACGTGATGAGTGAGGAATACCCGGATATGTATGCTCAGTTTAATTCTAACAAAGGGATTCCATTTTTTTAGTATTGAAAATTTTGAAGCAGCCGAAGAGCGTTTAAAGATGGACAAAGAGACTACGAAAGGAAAGAAAAGGAGACTGAACCCGAGACACAAGCTTCAGATGATATGTCTAATACAATGTTGAAAAGATGAAAAAGATGATTGAGCGGTTGCGGTATGAACCGGAAGAAGACTATTTGCATCGAAGGCTCGTTTGACTGCATATCAGATGATGAAGTTTGTTGTTGTGAAGACGGTGAAGGGTAATATAGTTTCGTGGACTCACAAACCAGAACTTAAAGTATGTATCATGAAGTGGGTGCACGGCATGCGGTATATTCATCATTTAACTGATGTGCTTTCCTTGCCACGATGGGATGTTTGCTCATTGGTGACTAAACCTTTTATGAATCCTGGTGTCAATCAGTTGGTGGATTGGTTCTACTGTCATTTGTTGAACAAAGTAAGGAATGGATTTAAATTCTTCAAGCCGCAGGTGCCAACAAGGAAGTATGTATATGAAATAGATTCACGCACTTTCTAGAGGAAGCCAGCTCTTAAAGTAAAGTCGCCGCGCACACTAAAGAAAGTTCCTTTAAAGACTTTTCCCTAATGTCTTTATAAGAGATTTAACCGGTGGTATTACGACAACAAAATAGGCGAAGCCGTAATTGTATTGGGATCTGGACTAAAGACTGAGTTTAAAAGAGTTATTGATCCTGTGTGGCTGGTCAACTTATCTTACTCCGATACCGAAGTGTTGTATAAGAATTGGATCAAATGGACGAATGTTAAAGACAATGAGTAAGCTATGCAATTCCAAAGAGTCGTTCGGGTTTGTCATGTATTTGGAATTCATAGTTGTGCATATTGGAAGACTAGCAAGTTTAATGCTTGAAGATGACAAAGAGTTCGAGACGAGGGAGAGTTTATTAATACACCTTTTTGCGTCTCGGTCTTTGTTTTATTTTATTTTGGAAATAGTTTAATGTATAGGGGTAGGTTGGTCATTTAATGTAAGTCTCATTCGTTAAGTTATAATAACGAATGAGACATTGCATATTTTCTAGTCATTCGCTAGGGAATGTTAAAAAATGAGGGTTAACGTATGTAGTGTCATTTTTTAGGAGATGTTAACGAATGACTTAACGTATAGGAGACAAATGAGAGGCTCACTCGTTAGGTCTATCTAACGAATGAGATATGAATGTCTCATTTCCAATAAATACCCTCCCCTATAAACTGTTTCGTAACTAACGGAGTGCTTATTTTATCACGATTCATCTCGTTAGTCTAACGAAATTCTCTCTCAATACACACAGTTCACACACTTACTGTAATGGAGCCTAAACATATTGTTATACAAAACTAGAAATATCTTAATGAATCATAGAGTGTTTTCTCAAAGGCTCCAACGTTTCAAAACATTCTAGAAAAATACCCTCCTCGAGTCAAGTGGGGAGGGCAGGTCTCCTTGCTCGCGTAGCATCAAGTGGATAAATAAAACTAGGCTCCCCAATGACCATGCCACACCACGCGACTAGGTGATCATGTGTGACTGCGTGACGTGACAACACTTTACTCGAGCTGCTAACTCATGAACACCGCGTAACGCGGCATTGTTAATATCTATGGTCGTGTGATATGACAAGGGCAAAAACCAACAAAATTTTTTAAGTTAATAGATCATATCCTACAGAATCATCTTTTACCCATCTTCATGTCTCGCGAACCCGAACCTCCTTACTCTCAAAATGTCCATTAAACCACCATAATTCCCCAAATTTCATCACCAAATAACCTCTATAACACCCCACTACTATTACCCACTTCCTAATTTCACTTTTTTACTATTAAATAAGCCGACACGCGGACCACGAATTTCTTAAAATTGCTTAGTATTTCCTTGTGTACTCAACTCACAAGTATAATTTCTTGTATTTATCTTTCATGATTTGTCTTTTGAGTCATAGTTTTTGTTTTCATTGTTGAGTCATTATTATGTTTAGTTGTCGGATTTTTGTTAGATTTACTATTAGGATGCATTGGTTTATGTTTGCGGTTGTGGTTGGTATGGGTTGGATTTTATTTGAATTTCCAGGTTTCGGGTGGAAAGGTTTGATTTTTAGTATCGGTGGAGATTGAAAATGGTTTGGTTTGGGTTAAAACCAAGTGTATTTCGTGGTTGGGTTGAATTGGGATTGATGGACATTGAGTTTTGGAGGTCGAAATGGACTGGAAACCGGCTTTTGGTCATAACATATTTTGCAAATTTTTTGTTTTCCATTCGTTTTTGACTCATTGATGTTTTATTTGGCACTGAGGCTTAACTAGGGATAATTATATTGCGGGGTGGAGGTAGTGTACATCGAGTCTTTGTTGTATTGTCGGTTTTGCTTATGTTTGGAACGTCCGTTGGTTTCGAATGATAAAACGACCACTCGTTCGTACTCAATGTTCCTTCGGGCGAATTTCTGTCTAAATTATTTTGTAAACCAGATTTCCAAATTTTTATTAAGTTTTTATTTTCATATTTAAAAAAATTATTTACGATTTGAAAAAATTATAAAAAGATTTTATTTTCAGTTTTTTGTTTACTAATTCTCCTTGTTTGTTTGTTGTGTTTTACCGAATGTTGGGTAAAGGTTCATTGAGCGGAGTTGCTAAGCATAGACGAGGTCCGGTTTCGAGGCCATGAGGTGGACCAGCAGAGCCAGTGAAAGCCTGCCCGGAAAGGATAAAAATTAGTTATAAAGAAGAAGAAGTGGTTTCAACGAGTAAAAGTAAGAAACTTATAACTTGCCTGTTACATAGATTTTCAAGACTATTGATTGGATTATGTTGGATACGGTTGGTCAAAGAGATCGTGTTGAAGAGATGTTGGGTACAAAATTTAAAGCCATGTTATGTATTTATGCACCGCAATATGAAGAATTAATATTGGAGTTTTTATGCACTTTTAAGTATAAAGATGGGAATTTTGGTCAAAAGGATGTGGTTTCATTTGCATTTGGTTGAGAGACTTATTAGATGACTATTGCTGAGTTCGAGGTAGTGAGTCAGTTCTATACAAGAGAAGAAGTTAATTCACCAGATTTTCAGACAAGCCTGAGGGGTGCTTTTAAACAACCAAAACCGTTGAGTCTGGTTAATACTGATTTAGCTTCGTTTTGAAATACACTAGCGAGCACCCCACTTTCTGGTAGCATGTTGAGTTCCGAATTTCTTGACCCGGTTCTTCAGTATATTCATAAGTTTTAGCAACCATGTTGATTAGAAGAGGTTCAGGAGAAAACAAGATTAATTGGCTTAATTTATTTGTTTATTGGTTGTGGTTCGGAAGAGGCTGGTTAATTTGGCGAATGTTTTAGCATGTTCGTTCATAGAGCTAGACGGGATGGTTCAAAAAAACATGCAAAACTTTATATAGGACCATATGTGACTTTAACTGCGCAGAGTTTAGTTGTGTTTGATACGTATAAGGCCAAGTATTTGAGATGGGACCCACGGTTTAGTTGATGGGGGTTAGTGAATTGAGGTTGGTAGCGAATATGATCCATTAGCTTGGATGATGTGGGAGCCTCATAGGTTAATCCGTTGGAGGGTTATGAGGATGCCACATCCATGCTAGGTGGCATGCCGACTTGTCACCAGTGACCTCATCATCGTTCTGAAACGCCAGCAATTTAGTACCCGTTACCGGAGCCCGTCAAGAGAAACTCGCTTTAGATTCACTTTATGATCGAATGGATACGTGTTTTGACCAGAGACGGGGGTATGTTACCGAGTAGTGTGATGACTTGAGGCAGATCAGCGCGAGAATGTTGCGCCATTTCATGTGCTTGGTTTCCCCGATTTCCTTCGATGACCGGATGAGCCGGGTCCGAGTGGGTTCGAGCATGTTGATGGGACACTAGATTCTTATCTATTTAAAAAAAAAGTTTTGCAAAATGTGCTTTGAATATTGTTTTTTGCATTATAAATGGATGATGATGATAATTTTCAGAAATTAGTTTTTTAAACTACTAATATTAAGAGATTAAATAAATCACACTTAATTAGGGATGTGTCGGCAGGCTCAGCCTTGAGAATGAAAAGACAATTTAATAATTGGTTGGAATTGAAGAAATACGATTTTTAGTAGGAAGCATGTTAGTACGTGGAAGCCTCATTTTAGTTTTATTTTAGAAAAATTAAAAATTTTATAGAAATTTGAACACACTATTATACGATGCTTGGGTAGGTTTAACGTTAGAGTATGCCAAGTAGCAGGTGATATAAACTAATTCAAGAACTTCTAGCTTTAGTGGTTAACACTTCATAGGTGTATGGTTTTATAGCACTAATTCTTATATTGATAGGATGCCTCGGGTTCGGAGACTATGGGTCATTTTACAGTTTATCATCTAGGTATCTACGGATAGTTAGAAAAAATTAAAAGCTTTTAAGCATGAAACCCGCAGTTTATTGCCATCACACTCACTTACATCAATTATATTGAAGTAAAATTTAGATGATCCAGTGATCATCCTGCTGTTAGTCATACATGATCCTCTTTCTTGCATCCCATACCATGAATAATAGGAATAACTAGTGACACAATGTATGTAAGCCGATAGATGAAAACTTGTAAAATCATGGGTGGAAATGGGCTTGAGGTGTTTCTTGGTAACAGGGGTATGTCATGTAGTGGGGCATATTCTAAGCTTTTCCTATTCAATTCTGGAATGAGGTTGTGAATACTGCTTGGTACACCCTTAATCGAGATCCCATGGTTAAGAAGCTTAAAAAGACAAGTTATGAACTTTTAAACAACCGTAAGCCGAATCATCAATTCCTGGAGCCGTTCTGGTGTCCTTGTACAATGTTAAAGTGACATGTGGGAAAATTTGAGGAAAAGTCCATTGAAGGATATTTTCTTGGGCACGCGTCACCTAAGTGACGAGTTTTTAATCTTTCATCGGGGTGTGTTGAAGAATGATACCATGTTGACTGTCAACGATACACCACACCTCCTGCTGGAAAGGGACCAGATTGTATGTTTGACTATGATGGTTTATTTGACTCTTTTTCACCCTCGGTTGATTTACAATATGAAGATTGGTTCATGATTACTGGGAACAATAGTCACTATTTTCTCTAAGTTCTTCTACTCGTTCTTCTACACATGTACATGATCAATCTAAAGTTTCAGATGTGCTTTTTAATACATCTAATGATGCAAACTTTGAAGAATCAACCTCAAAACTATTGGTTGAAACTCATGAAGACCATGAGATACATACAGGCGAATCTTCCCAATATTTGAATGATGAAGCAGCTGAAGAAAATGTCACCAATCTGCAAGATAATGTTCGAATTCTTGAGAATTCGACTCTTTGAATTCATGCTTATCATCCTTAGGACACCATTATTGGTGATTTGAATGTGGCGGGGGTGCAGATTCGTCTTCAAGTAGCAAACGTGGTTGAAGATCCGTTACTATGTGTGTATGCCGGCATCCATGCCTCGGGAATCCAAAACATTTTCCAATACACTTGCATTCAATATCAAATCAAACCAACGAGTGTGTCTATGGCACTTCAAGAACCATCTTGGGTAGAAGCAATGGAAAGATGAACTGCAACAATTTGCTCCTCTTGGTGTTTGGGATGTTATTGAAAAACATGATGGGGTTAAGAAGATAATCGCGACAAATGGGTATTTAAATGCAAAAAGAATTTTCGAGGTGTTATTGTTAAGAACAAGGCAAGACTGGTAATCCAATGATTTAATCAGCATGAGGGCATTGATTACAAGTTATGTGCTCTAGTTTCAAGACTTGAGGCTATATGAATTTTCTTGGCCTATGCAGCATTGAAGAATTTCAAGGTGTACCAAATGTGTGTTATAAGTGCATCCTTGGATGGGAAAAATTCATGAAGAGGTTTATGTGGAGCAGTCTCCTTGTTTTGAAGACCCTGACTTTCTCGAGCGTGTTTACCAATTAAACAAGACTGTTTACAGTTTTCATCAAGCCCCAAGAGCTTGGTATAGCACATTGGCGGACCATCTTTGGATAGTGGATTCTCACGAGGGACTGTGAATTGCACTCTCTTCTACAATACTATGAAAGACGATCTTCTTCTAGCCAAATATATGTTGACGATATCATATTTGGTTCTACGAACAACAGGTTGTGTATAGATTTTGAGAAGATGATGCAGACGAAGATTGAAATGAGCTCGATGGGAGAAATGATTTTCTTTCTAGGGTTGCAGGTTAACCAGACTAATATGGGAATTTTTATTCACCAGACTAAATATGTAAATAATGTCTTGAGTCTATTCAAGGTAACTCTTAGAAAAATACCCTCAACTCTTCTTCCCGTAGGTTACAATTTGCCACCATATGAATTGGAGAATGATATATATCCAACCCTCTATCGTAGGATAATTGATTCGTTAATGTATTTACCTACCTTTCGTCCTGATATAATCTTTGTTGTTTGTTTATGCATTATCAGTTGAGTCCCCGAGTGACTCATCTTGGTGGCGTTTAAGCATATCTTTCACTATCTGAGGGGCAATCTTGACATCGGATTATGGTATCCCAAGGATGATAGTTTAGAGCTTACTGGCAATATAGATTTGGTCTACCACAGCGGGTTGTTAATTTTAAGGAAACCATGTTTAGTGATTGTACGAAATATGGCTTAATTTAATAGGTGTCATAGTTTCCCCATGTTATTAGAATTTCATCTCGAACTTCTTTTGTGATTAAGTCCTTTAAATGAGTTGGGAGGATGACCTTTGAAGGAACTATTCATTGTAATGGACTAGGGAGATTTATATCCCAAATAAGAATGAATCGCAGAATTTAAGTTCATAAATGTCCAACAATAAAATCTTTGGTGCTTTGAAATCTTAAGAAATACATTCTAAGGAATGCAGTTTACTGTCAAAATGTTTTGGGATTCTTAAACTACCTCAAATTCGTGGGTAGGAGCTTTATATATCGTCTTTTTGTCAAGGGTATGCCACCACTTTCAACCTCTATGTCATTCATGATGATAATTTAAATTGTTATTGGTAGCATATTCTTTGGCTTAATGATGCCCATGCAAGAAGATTTTCATGCAGTTATATAAGAATCCATTGCATGAAAATGATATTACATTAAAATCAGTTATTACGATCAATAGTTCTCAACAGTTGAAACGATCTGATTGTGGGGGTGCATCACAGTCAACGAAACAGATAGTTTTCAATTTACTAGCATGGCAACCTGGGGACAAGATTTATTTATCTTTGGTAGATTACTGAAACAGTGAACTTAGTCATTAATGACTGACTGACAAATGAAGATTCCGAGTATCTTGTTTTGCGTTATTAGTGCATTTGCTTTTATCAAGAATGCTAGTTTAAATCTATATGGAATACGCCGTGTATCTACATATTTATGATCATGGTTGAATTTAGGATTTGATAAATAGATTTAATTACAGTCGATAGAGTGAAGACTTAGCGACAAGGGTGTATTAAATAGTTTAAGGCATATAGGGAACAAGTCATGTTATAAATAAATTCTGGGTTTGCGTACATAGGTGTACCATTCATCATTGTTAAGGACAATAATAATGCTATTATATGTAGGGGCCCTGATAGCAATACAGCCCATGCATAACCATGTCTGACTAGTGATACTATAATTGAGATCGAAACATGGGATGCCTTTCTTTTAGAAATGAATAGAGAGAATTCAAATTATCGATTAATATGCCAAGAGGCATTTTGCGAATACATAATCGAGGACCAAATCATATGGTTTATATCGAGTATTAAAATTTTTTAGCTTCGAAATTCTAACTACATATGAAAGGGCACCTATTAATCCCATCGAAGAAGTTTAGGGGAATGAGAATATTTGTTGTATGAACAGGTTTATAGTCAAACCACGAAAGGTTTCCTTTATTTTTAGTGATTAAGATTTGTGCGAGCAACATAGCAACGGTGGTGCATTATGTCACACCCCAACCTACGATGGAATTGTTGGGGCGCAAACTGTTGGTTCCCAGCTCACAAAGCACTAACAAACAATATTAGTGACAATATCTAATTATTTTATTAAAATTCAAACAAGTACACAAGTCTCAATCAATTATAAATAAAACCAAAACAATGAAAATAATAACATCTTGTCTTTTCGTTAATAACCTAAAGTCTTTTCTAAATGATCTTCAAACACTTCAACCATCCAAAGAATAGCATGCAATATGCGTAAAAAAATAGATATATTTATCAACAACACATGTTGAGTAAGTAATCACCAGATTTTTGAACACTAATACTATAATATGTAAGAAATATCCAAATCAATATCATGAGCATTAACAATCAAATGAAAGAAAGTAATTGGTGTCCTTTGGCCATGACTCACAAACACGGTTGATGGCCACTAAGACGAAATAAATACAAATAATGGTGATGGTTGACCAGTGCCTTGCAAATCGGGATTTGGCTACTAGGGCGGCGTATGATCATACTTTAATGTGATTATGAAGGACCTCTCCGAATGCGATGAAATAAACAAGTAAGAAAATATCATATAACATTCAATTGATCAACAACACAATATTTAAGATTTGCAAGTGATGTAAATAAGATATATAAAAGTATTATAAGGTACACATAAGATCCCAAAAAGGTTTAAAATCTGTAAAATAGGGGAGTGATTACTCACCTCATTAATTAGGCGAGTTAATCGATAAAATAAAGATATTAAATGAGTCCCAAGCTTAAGCGAGTTGACTGATTGGACACGAACTGACCTATAACTTTGAGACAATAAATAATAATTAAAAAAGAGAACATAGTCGATAGAATCAGATCTAAAGGATGTGTAAAACTCAAGTTAGGAGGTTTATGATATTTAAGCGAGCTAGTACTATTCAGAATCCAAACTCCGAGTCAGAAGTCAGGTTATGACCAGTACAATCAAAATTAGAAACAAACATAATATTCATCTAGCCTGAACGCTAGTATTGACTAGAAGGTTGAGTAATCGAATGGTCAAACAATTTGACTATTATGCCCTTAAACGGGTCGGAAAGCAATAGGTTATAACTTGTTTATGAAGTAATCCACTTGATTAGGAAACGTAATAATGAATTGATGACGAAATCAGGTGTTTTAATTAATAAAATTCCTTCATAATATTAGAAGTATAAATTTGGGCATGTTATAATATCATATGGCTTATCTTAGGGCTTAAGTTTCATTAACTACAACCAAATAGACTCGATTTAGCATTAAGAACAAATAAGTAAGAGAAAAACGAACAAAATCTGATTGAGGTCTCTCCCCACATCACGCGGCCACATGGGGTCTGCATGACGCGGCATGAGGGGGGGGGGGGGGGTCCAACTTTTATTTTGGAATGTATAGTCCCTGAACTTCTATAAACGCGATTTTTAGCCGTTTAAAGCGATTTCAAAAGTTTCTAAGGGTTATTTGATGAGTTTAAAAGTTATGAGGATATAAATGAAGTTAAACTAAGTTAAATAATAATAATAAATCCAAGTTTTTTTATTAATACGAAAGATCGAAGATGTTACACGTTAAATTCAGGGTTTGCTTGAGGAAGTTCTCGTTATTTTCTTTATATTGCAAATCTTAAGAAATAGCATAGAAAGCGATAGATTATGACTGTAGATATTGAAGTTCTTTCTTTTAGTCTTAAAGAAAGCACTTTAAGAACAACGGCGAGTGCTGAGCATATCATGATTTAAATGGATGATATGACTCTAGATTGCGATTATCATGATTTATAAGTTTCATGATTTAAGAAGTCTTATGTCATTCCATGCCTATTAGTACTAGCGATCATTTCAAACTACTAGTCCCAATGTTTGTTTATTGGATTTAGTACGTAGATTCCAATGTGGATTATTCCATGTGTGGACATTGGGAATCCATGGTTAGGGAAAAGAATATTTCGATCTTCTGTTATATTACAATTCGGTTTGAATAATAAGATTGCGACATTGTTCGGGCTGTAGAATTAACCTATAAGAAGTTGATATAGAAGCAATACGAAATTCAGTTTCCAAATATGTCCTTTCCAATATTGTGCGTGAAAACAAAAAGATAGCTATAATACTGAGATACGATTCGAATTATCATATATACTATGGGAAACGAAGTAGAATCAGTACTTGGAAACATTAGACGAGAACTTGACAAACTCCAAGGTTCACAAAAGATTATAAATAACCAAATAATTTGTTGTGAGATTTGTTGAGACTCATATGATCGTAACGGTGTATACTGATAAGTAGACTTGTGCAGAAACTGGGTGGTAGAAGAACATTAAAATAAATAAGTAATTTATTTATTTCTAGAAATATTCAAATAGTACGTAATCGGTTTTAAAATAACTATGTTGTTCGTAGTTATAAGGATCCCGCTTTGATTTTTTTCACTAATATTATCTAACGTCAGGGACGTTTACAGACCAAAACTGTTACGAAAAACTAATAATTTGTACCCAAAAGTTTTAGCCAACTTTTGTATGGTGTATGAAAACCTTTTCATCAAAACTTATATAATGTTTTAAAACTTCCTTATGCTAAAAGTCAAAATGTTTTCGTTAAAATGATAATCTTGATCAAATAGATTATTGATACCCAATTCGGAAACCAGGTAGGTAGTACGTGAATGTTTATAAAAGAAAGTTCTCGGATTTGAGTGTAGCTTTCAATGTGACGTTAGTGCAAGAACACTAGCTCTGAGCGTGGAATCGGATGGTTTAAACGTGTAGCGTTTATCGTAGAGGATTTTAGATTAAGTCTTAGGAAAACTAATAAGTTGTGAGGGTAATCAGAATTAAATTTCATCGTATAATTAGGGTAAGAATAAGTAGGACAAATTTTTAGACATATTTATGCTCAAAACTCATAATAGATGGCTTGATACATAAGAGTTAGGTAAGTTTTAAATTTCATTTTTAGAAAGGCCGCTTGACGAACTTTATAATGATTGATGAAGGGCTTCATCATTATGTTAATAAAATAATGTGTTTTCGATGACTGGTCTAAGGGTTGTAGGAACCTACGAATTAGTATGACGAACCCTGAGCCTATAACCAAACCAGCACTATCCTTTTGTCCTCTTCAAATCTAACATACGGAATATACGCACCCTGGTTCAATGCAATATCGTAGGTTAGCATGACTAATCAAAAATAGTGGGAATGTAAAGGTCAATAGTACTATTCGTATATTCGTGTAGCTAACTCCGGTAGCTAATGGTTATAGTATGCAAGCAATGGGCTTTTAGCAATACATAGTCCAATTTATGTTAGCATAAGGATTGATGTTTTGTTTCTAATTATCGTATATAATAGCAATTATGTATGTTTCTCTCCCTGCTTATAAAATAGTAAAAGAGGCCGTGAAACTCAACTCGTGAGTTAAGTTCTCAGCTCGCTACTTGTTTCAGTTTAAACCGGGGTCCGCTGCCTTCGCAAGTCCTAAATGGGTAAGGTCAATTAGTCACTGTTATCGACTCTCAAGTCGGTTTATGCTAATCGCTTTCAACCAGCTAGTAGTTTTGTTAATTCGTTTGTGCAAATTGCTTTCACCAACCGTCGTATTGGTTGCGTTCACCCAGCTGATCAGTTTGTTTAAGTTGTCGATTTTTTTCACCCAACCAATCATATTGTTTAAGGTGCCGGTTGCTTTCACCAAACCGGTCGTTTCATTTAAGGTGCCAATTACTTTCACCAACCGACTGTTTCACTTATTTCTTAACTTTTTGTACATTAGTTTTTAGACGACCCGCTGATGATAAATTTTATATTCTTTTTGAAAATGAATATTTATATAACGTTATAAATATTAAATATGTACTTCATATTCGAATTAGTTTCATTTATTTGTCATTTGGCTAAATATAAACAATTCGCTAGATCGAGTAACAAGTAAATGTATATTGAAGGTAAATATTTATTTCTAAATAATATTTCTTAAAGTTACGATTAATGTGTTTAGTAAAACATAATATATTTATATTTTCCGTTCGTAGTTTTCAACCCAACTTCATTTACCGTTCTGGCCATTTACAACTTCATTTACCGTTTTGGTTGTTTAACCCGTAAAAATTACTATCCATCTTTTTACGTCTAACATATGCATATATACCTGTAACAATCCAATTTTAGGGCTAGAGTTTTTTGTTTTTATAATTTATATGCTGCATACTATGTGAATTCAAAAACCACATCAAGATTGAAAACAATGTAGGAGATAATAATATTGTTTTAGGATGCAAAAAGAATTATAAATAAATAGTGGGCTTGACCCCACTCCACCAAGCCCTATAAATTTTTTTTCATTTAATGTGTATCCTAACTACTGTGTTTTAATTTACATACAACAATTTCATCAAATTTCTAGCACCATTATAGTAATTGCAAAATATGTATCAAAATATAAGAAGTAATATACGCAAATCATACTTATAATATTACAATTAATTTTTTAACTTAACTTTTTACAAGATGTGATTGATTTACATAGACAATAACTCGTCGGCCCAACAAACTTAATTAAACCCGTGCCATTGACATTAATTGGACCCAACCAAGAGAACAACCGAACTTGATTTTTTATATTTTTATATGAAAATTAGTTCCAAGAAAATATGTAAAAGAAACATAACTAAATCTATCTATCTATTCTAATAAAGTAAAATAAATATGGACACTTTTTATGTTTTGGTTAATTCTTACAATTTTTTTCCTCCAAAACTAATACACCCTAATATATGTAATAAATCAATAATTATTTACTTTCCTTTTACACTATATTTATATAATATATATATATATATTTATAAATATAAATATAAATATTAACATATCATTTTACTATATATTTTAAAATACTTGGTGGATTCCAAAAACCAACAACAAACCATGTTTCTTAAATGAAAATTGTTTCGGGGTTTTTTGTGAAAGCTAAATTTGATTTTATGAGTCAAAAGTTGGTAAATAGATTGTTTGGTACAAGTTAACTACATTTAGGTTAAAATTTGTTACGGGTCAAAAATGAAAATTTTGAGTATTTTAAAAGTTTGAGAATGCAAAATAGATTTATCGTCAAATTTGTTATTAGTCTAAAGTGTTGACTTTAAAGTGTCAAAAGTATGAAAGTTAGCAATGGATGTTCTTCAAGAATGTAAGGCCCCGAACCCCGGGAACCCCACAGTTGATATTCATTCCAAAACACTCGTAAAAATAATTAAACTTAAAAACAATTCTTTGCATTTAAAATAGCATTACAGAGTATGATCCGGCGAAAACGTAAATAGATGAATAAGTTCCCAAAATCAAAATTAATTATAACTTTTAAAAGTCTTTTGAAAAGGTTCATAAGTAATTCTTCATTCCAGTATGCCCTTCACCGTCCAAGTATGCCCTGCACGTCCAAGCGATAAGGCATCCTCTTCCTAACCTGAAACTCACACTAACATGCACACAAAGTCAGCTTAAGCTGAGTGAGTTCAAGTTTTAAATAAGTAGCAACAATTTTTTTTAAATAATCATTCCAACGGTTTTAAAACAGCAAACGGAAGTACATCGGTTAGGTCACCACATTCAATAAATAGTCATTCTTACGTGTGAGCATCTCTATACGTGCATTCCTATATATATCAATATATATATATATATTATATATATATATATATATATATATACATATAGCATTAAATAATAACATTCAGGGCCGAGAAAACGTACAACCCAAACACGTAACATTCAGCGCATGCAAACATGAAGTAGGCATACGCAACATTCAGTAGTCGAGACGACTACAAACATTCAGGGTCGAGCAAACGTACAACACAAACACGTAACATTCGGCGCGTGCAAACACAAGGTAGGCATACGCAACATTCAGTAGTCGAGACGACTACAACATTCGCCAAATATTGGCCATTCTAAATATATAAATATAAATATATATATACATACACATTCTATAACATTCCAAGGCCTACCGATACTAGCAAGCCTATGTAAAATCATTCAAAACATTTCATCAAGTAAGAAAAACACTTAGGTGTGCATGCTAGCCCAAAACTTAAAAAGAGTTAAACGGGGCATCAAGAACTCACCTGAAATCAATCGAACACCTGCAACGAGCTAGGAAAATCCCTAAGTGCACAATCACAAGCAAGGGCCTGTAAATTATACACAACACGTTACTAAACTAGACCATAAGAACACTCTTGCCTAATGGGCCGTTCAAGACCAACACTATGCCCATGGCCCAACAACTTGGCCCAAGGCCCAACACTTGGCCCAAGGCCCAACAACTTGGCTCAAGGCCCAACACTTGGCCCAAGGCCCAACAACTTCTTTGGCCCAAGGCCCAACACTTGGCTCAAGGCCCAACAACTTGGCCCAAGGCCCAACACTTGGCCCAAGGCCTAACACTTGGCCCAAAGCCCAAGAGTAATCAAATCGGGTCGAATGCGCGTGTAACAAACCTTAAAACCATTTGTTAAACGAATCAGCCCAAAATGGACCAAATTCCAGTTTAAATCTTTTCATTATCAAGATTATGTCACCCGAGTTGATAGGGTTGACGGTTCTTTTTTACAACTCCTACTTTAACGTTTAGACGAAAATTCGCGCACCGCCGACTCGATTGACGAAGCACTAACCACAACAGCCCCGAGCATCAAAAAAATAAGTTTTCCACAGCCCTTAAACCCCCCTAGGGCTGTACAAACTGATTCGGTCGGTCATCCGATCAATTAACGCATCAAACTCAACAATTTGCAATTCTACACCCGATAAACCCTAGTTTTCGAACTAAAATCGATTGACCGACCTAAACACCTCCAACGGCCATGAAATTATAATATGATGTACATGTCATACCTAGTGGGATTTTGATGCGAAAAACTCACTCAAAACAGGCCCGGAAAAGCTCAATTGGGCAGCCACCCGGTTAGCCTACAACAAGACGTTTTTCGATCAATACGCGCAATATAAGGATCAATTAACGTGTAAAAGACTTGGGGAATCGTAGTACATACCTTGAATTGAAGTTCTAAGGCTTAGAATTGGCTGCAAAAAAGAAAATCGTGGGTCATGGGTCACCCTCTACCTGCCGATCGCAGAAAATGGTGGGGGATAGGGTTAGGTTATGTTATAACATAATATTTTACACTCTAGTCCCTTCAGATTGAAGTGTAAGGCAAAATGGAAGGAAGAGTTAGGTTCTTTAATGTACCGGGATGACGTAAAGGCTTCCGAAAAACGTCAGTTAAGTCCCGAGAGTTATACATACTCTACAAGCTTTAATTCTTGAAACCGGAGTTAACGGGCGTTACAAGTCCACCCTCCTTATAATGGGATTCGTCCTCGAATCCCGATGCAACAGGAACAACTGCGGATAATGCTTCATCATCTCGTCTTCGGTCTCCCAAGTGGCCTCGGAACCCCTACGGTGTTTCCACTGCACCTTCACCTGTCTAACCACCTTATTCCTCAAACGCCTCTCCTGACGGTTAAGAATAGCAATCGGTTGCTCAACGTAGTTCAGCTTACTATCGATTCCAATATCATCGAGAGGCACATGGGCCTCTTCATCCGTTAAGCATTTCCTCAGATGGGACACGTGAAAAGTATGATGTATCCCCGCGAGCTCCTCGGGCAATTCCATCCTATATGCTACCTCACCGACTCGGGCCAATACACGGAACGGGCCAATAAACCTCGGACTGAGCTTCCCCCTCTTACGAAAACGAATAATGCCTTTCCAGGGAGAAACTTTTAACATAACTCGATCCCCAGCCTCAAACACAATAGGCCTTCACCTTTTATCTGTATAAGACTTCTGACGATCCTGCGCGGCCTTCATAAATGCTTTAATCTTGTCGAGCTTCTCAGTCGTAGCCTCGACCACCTCTAAACTACCCAACTGCTTTTGACCAATGGAACCCCAACAGACTGGAGTCCTACACCTCCTACCATACAACATCTCAAACGGTGGCATCCCAATCGTGGCGTGATAACTGTTATTATACGAAAACTCCACCAACGGTAAGTGATGGTCCCAACTACCACCAAAGTCGATAACACAAGCCCGCAACATATCCTCGAGAGTCTGAATGGTCCTTTCGGACTGACCATCCGTCTGCGGGTGGTAAGCAATACTGATGAGGAGTTTGGTGCCCATCTCCTCGTGAAACCTTTTCCAAAACAATAGATACCGGCACCCCGTGCCTAGAGACGATCTCATGAATAAACACATCGGCCAGCTGCTCAGAATTAAAAGTCTCTCGAATCGGCAAGAAATGAGTGCTCTTGGTCAGTCTATCCACGATTACCCAAATGGTGTCATAATTGCCCCTAGGAGTACGAGGCAGTTTAGTCACGAAATCCATAGTAAGATGCTCCCATTTCCACTCAGGTATTTCCAACGGCTGAAGTTTCCCAAATGGCTTCTGATGCTCGGCCTTAACTTGTAGACACGTCAAACACTTACTCACGTACTTAGCCACCTCAAACTTCATTGCAGGCCACCAATAATTTTTCTTCAAGTCGTGGTACATCTTGGTCGCGCCCGGATGAATGGAATAGCGAGACTTGTACGCCTCATCCAAAATTTTATCTCTGAATCCCCCATACCTCGGTACCCATAAACGACCATCCTTATATTTCACCCCGTCACCGACGTCTTCCAACAATTTCTCCTGACCCCAAACACGTTCTGACATAATCCATTCCACCTGCAAAGCTTAATTCTGGACGTTGGCTATTTGTTTCAAAATGTCGGGTTTGAGAATAAGCTAGTAGGATTTAACATGAATCGCTTCTTTGAACAAAAGGAACTGAATATGCGCCAACGTCGATGGTTGGAGTTGATTAAGTAATTCTTCATTCCTGTATGCCTTTCACCGTCCAAGTAGCTTCGTGCACGTCCAAGCAATAAGGCATCCTCTTCCTAACCTGAAACTCACACTAACATGCACACAAAGTCAGCTTAAGCTGAGTGAGTTCAAGTTTTAAATAAGTAGCAACAATTTTTTTTAATAATCATTCCAACGGTTTTAAAACAGCAAACGGAAGTACATTGGTTAAGTCACCACATTCAATAAATAGTCATTCTTACGTGTGAGCATCTCTATACGTGCATTCCTATATATATCAATATATATATATATATATACATATAGCATTAAATAATAACATTCAGGGCCGAGAAAACGTACAACCCAAACACGTAACATTCAGCGCATGCAAACACGAAGTAGGCATACGCAACGTTCAGTAGTCGAGACGACTACAAACATTCGGGGTCGAGCAAACGTACAACACAAACACGTAACATTCGATGCGTGCAAACACAAGGTAGGCATACGCACCATTCAGTAGTCGAGACGACTACAACATTCGCCAACATTCTAAATATATATACATACACATTCTATAACATTCCAAGGCCTACCGATACTAGCAAGCCTATGTAAAACCATTCAAAACATTTCATCAAGTAAGAAAAACACTTAGGTGTGCATGCTAGCTCAAAACTTAAAAAGAGTTAAACGGGGCATCAAGAACTCACCTGAAATCAATCGAACACCTGCAACGAGCTAGGAAAATCCCTAAGTGCACAATCACAAGCAAGGGCCTGTAAATTATACACAACACGTTACTAAACTAGACCATAAGAACACTCTTGCCTAATGGGCCGTTCAAGCCCAACACTATGGCCCAAGGCCCAACAACTTCTTTGGCCCAAGGCCAAGGCCCAACAACTTGGCCCAAGGCCCAACACTTGGCTCAAGGCCCAACAACTTGGCCCAAGGCCCAACACTTGGCCCTTGGCCCAAGGGTAATCAAATCGGGTCGAATGCGCGTGTAAGAAACCTTAAAACCATTTGTTAAATGAATCAGCCCCAAGTGGACCAAATTTCATTTTAAATCTTTTCATTCATCAAGATTATGTCACCCGAGTTGATAGGGTTGACGGTTCCTTTTTACAACTCCTACTTTAACGTTTAGACGAAAATTCGCGCACCGCCGACTCGATTGACGAAGCACTAACCACAACAGCCCCGAGCATCAAAAAAATAAGTTTTCCACAGCCCTTAAACCCCCCTAGGGCTGTACAAACTGATTCGGTCGGTCATCCGATCAATTAACGCATCAAACTCAACAATTTGCAATTCTACACCCGATAAACCCTAGTTTTCGAACTAAAATCGATTGACCGGCCTAAACACCTCCAATGGCCATGAAATTATAATATGATGTACATGTCATACCTAGTGGGATTTTGATCCAAAAACCTCACTCAAAACAGGCCCGGAAAAGCTCAATTGGGCAGCCACTCGGTTAGCCTACAACAAGACGTTTTTCGATCAATACGCGCAATATAAGGATCAATTAACGTGTAAAAGACTTGGGGAATCGTAGTACATACCTTGAATTGAAGTTCTAAGGCTTAGAATTAGCTGCAAAAAAGAAAATCGTGGGTCTTGGGTCACCCTCTACCTGCCGATCGCAGAAAATGGTTGGGGCTAGGGTTAGGTTATGTTATAACATAATATTTTACACTCTAGTCCCTCCAGATTGAAATGTATGGAAAAATGGAAGGAAGAGTTAGGTTCTTTAACATACCGGGATGACGTAAAGGCTTCCGAGAAACGTCGGTTAAGTCCCGAGAGTTATACATACTCTACAAGCTTTAATTCTTGAAACTGGAGATAACGGGCGTTACAAAGAACTATGCTTTTCTGAGTTACATCATAAAAAAGATATTGATAAGATTTAGAGGGCTTCTTGACTTTGTTATAATGACAACATAAAAAATAACATGTTAACCCATTCAATTTTGTGAATATTTTGTTTCTTTTGAGCATAGTTTTGCATGACATGCTTCTCATACAACGTTCTGATCACGAATGAAGGAAAAATTAATGTTCACATAAATATTTCAAATTTGATAAAAGTTAGAAGCATTGCATGGGGGTGGCATGTCAAAAGTGTTCGCAATCTTTTCTAAAAATATAATAGTTGAAGGAAAATAGTCAATTTGCCAAATCCTGAACCTTTTGATTATTTCAAAAAATGCCCTTAAAAATAAACTTGAACCCGAATCATGTTTAAATTCGAAATTGGTTCATAACCAAAATTATTTCAATTATACATATATGACACCGAGAATGAATTTTTCAATAGAAAGAAGCATTCTCGGGTACGATTTTGTACGAACATTTTTTTTATAAAGTTCATTTAAAAAATCATTTTGTGATATAAATAAAATCAATTTATATACACATTGTATAGATACAAGCATAGATGTAATATATATTTTTTTTCATATACGCTATGTAATTATTTGTTTTACTTATAATTTTATAATTTGAATTATCCCGTGTGTGCCACGGGCTCTAAAACTAGTATTCTAACAAAGTAAAATAACTGGACACGTGCCATTGTAGATTCATTCATAGCCAAAATTTCCCGCTCAAATTATTTTCCTAATTTTAATTAAAATTATTTATGTCAGTGTAATCAAAACATATCAATACACAATTTTATCAAATAACTAATTAACTAAATTATAGAGATTAAAAATATATGGGTATTTATGTCATCATTAATAAAATTATTTATATCTTTAATGAAATCAAATTTATATTATTTTTATTAAATCAATTTATACACAATTTTCAGTGTAGGAGATGAACGTGGTAAAAATTAATAAACAATATTTATAGGTCTAAGAAGATAAAAACAAGAAGAAATTATGAATGAATAACAATGTTATTTTCATGTATCCATTCAACCTCAATGGATTCATGGAGTTCTCATCCATCTCTTTTAAATCTATAATGCAAAATCGTGTTTTAGTACTGCTAATTTTGTCTATGATAGCATCTTTTTACGTCATTTTTAATGAAATATCTTATCATCTTTTGTTAAAAACTGCTATTCCGTTAAAAAAATATAATTACAACTTATAAAATCACTAGGTGAATCTTTTTCGTAATTATGAAGAAATTGCAAATGTACCACTTATTCGTATGTGTTGGGACTAGGATTCTTGTTCCTTGAGGATCAGTTATTCTTGGCTGCTGTTTCCAGGACTAAGGTTCCTTAATGGTTAAAGGATCCTCAACAGTTGATCCCAAATATATTACGATTTATTTTCGCAGGTATTATCACGTGTTTACAAGAGGGCCTACTTTTGCGAAAGGGATATTTTACCAGGTCGTCCTCGTTCCTCCACGCTCTCAAACGGTCATGAAGAAGTACTAAGCAAAACGTGGCCGATTATAGTAAAGTTAGTTATTAGCCGTTGTAGCCTTATTTATTTATACTGAGTTTTAGCTGATCACAACACACATCATATAGAATATATCGAACATATAGCACCCTCACAATCACACTAGCAAACACATTGTACTCATGATCAGCTCTAACTCAACCGTTTGTAATTCTTTTGAGTTTAATATAATTGGTAGTGATAGTTTTCACTACCCGAGGTTTTTATGCCGACGGGATACTAGTTACCAAGGCCTTTTCTTCGTATAAATCTTGCTGTTCAACCTTTGCAATTATTACTTTTGATTATTTTGTTCATGCAAGCACCAATCCTCACATACGAATTTGGTTACTTGATCCTTAAACCTATTTTTGACCAAAACAATTTGTTGCCTCCGTGGGGCTCCTGGTGCTTTAATCACAAAAAATCTTACCTTTATTCAAACCCTACATTCACTCACTCAATGGCCTCTGAAGGAAAAAATGTTCCCACAACCACTGCTTCAAGTGACTCGGCTCAAATGGCTTTTCCGTCACTGCCTGTGTCCACGAAGCCACAAAAACCCATAATCGTTGCTTAGAAGAAGAAGACTGCTGTTTTCTCCGGACCAAAATCCACTACTGTCTCTCAAACGGTAACTGTTAACAATGATGTTTTTGTTTTATGTTCACAGATGAAAAAACTATATGGAGCAGCAAAAGACTAACCAGAGGATCCTTACTGAGATCGAGGAAATCAAGAGAGCTAAGAAGACTGCTGAGAACACAAGTCCCATCATGCCGAAAATGCTTGACTTCAGCACTCCAGATTTCCCGGGTCAAAGGTGTCAGCATCCACTTATCCTCAGCAAGGATCCTCGGACCTCCTCCAGAAAAGATGCTCTGACCAGTATTCGCGAGGATCATTTATCTTTCAACAAGGATCGTTAGATCAACCCTTAGGATCCTCCAATCCCCATTCTCAAGGATCCTCGGCCTTCCAATTTGGACCGTTAGGATTCCATCAAGGATCCTCCACCCACCAACTTCAAGGATCCTCAGTCTTTCAACCAGCAATGGCTACCTCCTCAGCAATGGCTACCATAAGGAGCTGCTCGGAAGAAAAATGTCCAGGACCCAGGATCCTGAACCAGTCCTGGAAAAGGCTGCTCCACCTCCCCCAGATGCTCAAGTTATCAACATGATCTTTTGAGGATTTGATATAGGCGGAACTTCATATTCAACTGCGAAGAAGTACGCCAAAGAATGCAAATTGGAGAATGGTGAAAGACCGATCAGGACTTCTATAACAGCCGAGCAAAGAATTATCTCCTTCGATGAGGATGATCGATTCAATGTCCAGGATCCTCACCATGATGGTTTAGTCATTACTTTATTTATTTTTAACCATTATGTTCGCAGGATACTCATTGATGGAGGAAGTTTAGTCAGTATCATCCAATTGGAAGTACTCAAAAGGATGAATATCCCAAAGTCAGAAATTGTCCCACTATCCTCAATTCTTGTAGGATTCAGTGGGGGAAACGAAGAATACATTGGGGGACATCAACTACCCATATATATATATAGAGGGAGTAAATTCTATTCAAAAATTTTGTGTTATAGATTCCTTGTCTTGTTGCAATGTTATTCTTGGCAGGCCATGGATACACGAAATGAAGACAGTCCCCTCCACTTACCACCAATGCGTAAAGCTGCCTACCCCCGGGGAACAATGAAGATTGAAAGTGATCAGCAAGACGCTAAGGATTGCTATACTTCTTCAATGAGGCCTACAAAAAAACTGAGGGAAGCATAGCAATTACAGAAAGCAAGAAGAAATGTCGTGGAGACTAGGGAACAAGACTCTAAGGATGTAGTCTTGCAACCAGAGGATCCTGACAACAAAGTCCTAATAGGTGTTAAAATACAAGAGTCTATTGAGAAGGATCTAGTATCCTTCTTACAACGAAGAAAGTTAACCTTTGCATAGAAGCACGAAGATATGACAGATATTTCTAAAGATGTAATAACCCATAAACTTGGAATTGATCCTTCTTTCAGGCCTATTCACCAAAAGAGAAGGAAGTTTGCCCTGGAAAGAAACGTGATCATCCAAGAAGAGGTACAGAAACTACTAAAGGCAGGTATGATTAGGGAAGTAAAATATCCAAAATGGTTAGCCAATGTTGTTGTAGTTCAAATGAAAAACGGAAAGTGGAGGGTGTGTGTCGATTTTACTGATTTAAATAAAGCATGTCCCAAGGATCCTTTCCCTCTTCCCCACATTGACTCCATGGTGGATGCTACCGCCGGGCATGAAATGTTGACCTTTATGGATGCTTCGTCAGGATTTCAACAAATCCATATGGAACCATCTGATCAAGAGGACACAACATTTTTAACCCCTACGGGCATATATTGTTATATTGCTATGCCGTTTGGTCTTAGAAATGCAAGTGCTATATATCAAAGACTAGTTAATATGATGTTCAAGGAACAGTTGGGAGACACCATGGAAGTCTACATCAATGACATGGTGGTTAAATCAAAGAAAGCGAAGGATCACCTCAAGGATTTGGAAGTAGCATTTGACATCCTTGACAAGTACAACATGAAGCTAAATCCTGCTAATTGTGTATTTGGTGTCAAGGTCGGAAAATTCCTTGGGTATTTGGTAACCAAAAGGGGGATAGGCAAGTCCAGAGCAAATCCAAGCCATCTTAAGTCTCAAGTCTCCAACAAACATCAAAGAGGTACAAAGACTGACAGGAAGGGTGGCAGCACTTAATAGGTTCATATTGAAATCCTCAGAAAAATGTAAAGATTTCTATGACATCCTAAGGAAAAATAAAAATTTTGAGTGGACAGAGAAACATGAAGCTGCTCTCACCGCTTTAAAGAAGTACTTATCCTCAGCCCCTGCTTTGATGAAACCTGTAGATGGAGAATCATTGATCCTTTATCTAGCCGTCTCCCTAACTACTTTAAGTGCAGTCTTGGTAAAGGATCACGAAGGTAATCAACATCCTATTTACTATGTAAGTAAAAGTCTCCTCGATGCCGAGTCCAGGTACTCTTACATAGAAAAACTTATTCTTGCTCTAACCATGGCTTCAACTAAGTTAAGACATTATTTTTAAACTCGTACTATTATTCTAAAAACTAATTATCCCATAAAGAATATCCTTAGAAAACCAGAAATGTCGGGTAGAATGGCCAAGTGGGCTGTGAAAATAAGCGCGTATGATATTCAATATGAACCTAGAAATGCCATTAAGTCATAGGCGCTAGCAGACTTTGTGGCTGATTTCAGTAGTGACATAGAAGAACAAGCCAATCTTGAAGTTCAACAACTTGAAGAGACCAAGGATCCTTGGACACTCTTCACTGGCGGAGCCTCAAATATCAAAGGAAAAGGATTGGGAATACTACTAAAATCGCCACAGGGGGGACATACTACCGCATTTGATAGCTTGTGAATTTCAGGCCACTAACAACGAGGCAGAATATGAGGCACTCATCGCAGGTATACAACTAGCCAAAGGTATGAGAATCAGATATCTTCAAATTTTTGTAGATTCATTATTAATTGCTAATCACTTAAACGGCTCATAGTCAAAGGTAAGATATTAATTAAATATTTAGATATAGTAAAGGATCTTGTAGGATCCTTCGATTATTTTAACATTATGCAGGTACCAAGAGAAGAAAATGCTGGGGCCGATGCCCTAGCAAACCTAGCTTTAGCCTTGAATCTCCCAGAGAATATAAAAATCCCTATCATCCACATTCTATCCCCTGTAATTGAGGAATGCCAAGCAATGGAAATAGATGGGAACCTACACATGGATCCTGAGGATCATCCTCTTGATCATTCATCCTGGATCCTTCCAATACTGAAGTATATCCAAGATGGAGTAATCCTAAAAGAACAGAACCCCAAAGCTTTTAAAGGCAAGGTATCCCAATATACTATTGTACATAATGTGCTATATAAGAAATCCCTTGCAGGTCCATATTTAAGGTGCATCGAAGGATTCGAGATCCAAGAAGTGCTGAAGGATTTCCATGAAGGAGATTGTGGCAACCATACAGGGGGCAGAGCATTATTCTCCAGGATTCTAAGAACCGGATACTTCTGGCCTACGATGAAGAAGGATGCTATGGAATACTCCAGGAAGTGTGATGCTTGTCAAAGGCATGGCAACATTCTACACCAACCGGCAGAACCCTTATGTCCCATTGTCTCCTCGTGGCCATTCATGAAATGGGGAATGGACATAGTGGGCAAGCTTACTACAGCTCCAGGGGAAAATCTTCATGTTAGCAATGACAGACTATTTATCTAAATGGATCGAAGCTGAGGCTTTCACTCAAGTTAGGGAAAAGGAAGTTATATCCTTTATTAAATGTAACATCATTACTAGATTTGGAATCCCTTCTGAAATTTTTTGTGATAATGGTTCCCAATTTATTGGGAAAAGAACTACTAACTTTTGTGACTGTTGGGGAATTAAGATGATCACTTCAACACCAGTCTATCCACAAGCAAATGGCCAAGTAGAATCAAGCAACAAGATAATTATCAACAAATTGAAGAAGAAACTTGGAACGAAGAAAGGCAAATGGGATGAGGAACTATCCTATGTGCTTTGGTCAGATAGGACAACTCCAAAGAATATCACAGGACAAACACCCTTCTCATTAGTCTTTGGAGCTGAAGCAGTGATCCCTACCGATATGGTGTATCCAACAGCCAGAACAAGCTTCCGTGATCCTCAGACAAACGACGAGAGTCTTGTTCAAGACCTGGATACTGTAGAAGAACTTAGAGATCAAGCAAGATTCAGGATGGCTGCCTACCAACAGAAGATAGCCGGTGCATACAACAAAAACATCAGAATCAGAAGGTTTCAAGTCGGAGATTTGGTTCTTTGAAAAACTTTTCAAAATACAACTAATCCTACTGATGGAAAGTTAGCACCTAAATGGGAAGGGCCTTACTTGATTGAATCTGAGGCTGGAAAGGGGGCATATCGTTTGATGAATATGGAAGGTGACATGCTCCCGAGGGCTTGGAATGCAATTCATCTGAAAAAGTATTTTTGTTGATCATTTTAGTCCATTACTTGGTAAAAATTTATTTTATGATTATATTTATATATGTTATGTTGGATTCTTGTTTTGTCAAGTATTTCAAGTTGTAGAAATATTGAGCAATAGGGCCCTCAAGTGGAAAAAATGACTTGGCCAATTCTCTCCTAAGTTTAATCGGCCTTGTGGCCAGGTTTATAAGGTTTTCACCTTATCTCCCGAATTAGGGTTTCGACACCCTCTCCTGGAGCGCAAGATTATCCGGGTATGTTTGGAGGCTGTGGGACCAATACACTCTACGTGGTTGACAATTTCATGGCTAAAGATCATATCTTGGATCCTACGAATTAAATGGTAGACGTACCATATACATAAGTTAAGGTCAACGCCGGGTTAGGCTCGTCACTGCGTACAATTGGGCCAACGCCAAGGATCGGCTCGTCGCTTGTATTTATTGGGCTTGTCTCCACGTATTTATTGAGCTTGTCCCCATGTTTTATTGGGCTTGTCCCCAAGATGGTTGGGTTTAAATCCAACTTTTCTAACTATTATATTATGTTTTGGTGAATTATTCTAACAGGTGAATAATTTGAAGAAAAAGTTCAAAGGATATGAAATCCTCTATCCCAGTGACACAGATGATAAAGTAAAAGCCAAAAGAGTTATATTATTATAAGAAAGATAAAAAGGTGATCCGGGCTTCATCAGCAAAATGTGGACCATCCACCCGGATCAAGCTATGTCAAGTTTATCACAAGTTCATACACAAAGCAAAGAAAGAAACCTTATAAAAAACTGAGGATTCCTCCACCCTAACAACCTTTCGTATTTGTCTTAAGGATCATCGATCCTGAGAATTACAACTTCTATTGTCCATACAAATTACCAACAAAAACCATTAAAACCTTATAAAAAATGGGCTCCGGCCTTGTCTTCGTATCCATCATCGCCCATTGCCCCGCCTACTCCTTAGCCACGTCACCATCACCTTCACCAGCCTCCCTGACCTCCAACACGTCGTCCTTGGCCCCGCTCGTCCCAGCATCCTCGATCCTCTTCTCGGCCCCAACATCCTCGCTCTCCTCACTAAATCCAGCCAATGCCTTCTCCCACATAGCCACATTCCAAGTGGATCTATCGAAGCTAGGATCCTCAGCCTCTGCAGCCATCTTAATCCTGGCTGTAAGCACCGCCTTACTAGCCCACACCTTGGCCTGCTCCGTAACCTCCACCACCTGCTCCTGAGCTCGGATGTCTGCGAGGGCTAGCTTGTCTTCCAGGGCCTCCTTCTCCGCTTGAAGTGCTGCATTGAGCTTGTCTTTCACGGTTAAGCCAGCACGGTATTTGGCCAGTTCCTTCTCCGATTGGCCACGTTCATATCATACAAGGCTTTGAAGTTGGCCACGGCCTGCAAAAAGACAACGAGTTAATGAAATAATCAAACCATTTATGCCTATGGACAAAGGATCCTTACCTTGGAAAGCTGGTCGAACACATCTTGGGCACAATGGACTTCCACGTTAGGATCCCTTTTTCTCTTCACGGTGGCCTTGGAACGAGTCATCATGGTCTTTGGTGGTGCGAGGCTGGAACTCTTCATGGGCCTCTTCTCAGAGGAGCGAGAGGAAATGAGACTACCAACATCCTCCAACCGGAATTGACCTAGCAGATTCTTGGAAGGCTTGGATGACGACTTCTGTGCACCTGCTCGAAAAAACATAAGCTCTTTATAATCTATTGTTTTTCCTTATTTTTACTAAATTTATGATTAAGGAATAAATTCTAACTTACTAGACATGGTTTCTAAAGAACTTGCAGTCTTCTCGGCTGAATCACTCACTTCTTCACCAACAATCTTGAAAGTTCGATCAAAAGGATCCAGAGACAGAAATACCTTCGCCTTCTCGACACCATCTGGATCAGCAGCAAGATCTGGGAAGTTGGACACTGCACAAGAAACGACAAACCTGTAGTCAGTCAAATAATAAAATAAGGATCACCTATCCTTTGGATCCACTATCCTACCCCTTAGGCTCCAGCGAGTTGGTAAAGAATTCCCATCTGGGATACTGTCTTTTAAGTCGAAGAAGAATTGATTCTTCCAACTTTGATCATTTTGGGTGGTCTTGTTGATCGGGAGAGGCTGAAAAGGTTTGCTCTTAAAAAGGAATCTACTAGAACCATGGGTTACAAGGCTGTATAGGCAAGAAAGGGCTGGGAGATTGAAATCGAGGTTCTGTTCTGCAATCAATCTTTTGAGAGTATGAAGAGTTCGCCACATCATTGACATATCTTGGATATAGCTGATGCCGGTAAAAGAAAAGAGAGTATTTGTAAGATCGGGAAATGGATATGAAAAACCCAGGAGAAACGGGAGAGCCGGAAAGCAGACCCAGTCCGATGAAACATAGTCACTTTTTATTTGGGGGTCGTAAGGTCTGAACACCGTGCCCTCTGGAAAACAACCAGAAATGCTAAGAATTTCCTCGTCGGTAAATTTGCAAATCTCAGAGGCAGGGTCCTTGAGAAGGTTTTGACTTTGAGGTTCAGGGATAATCTCCCTCGGGCATGAATTGAAGGTAACACTTTGGTTTCTTTTAGGCATTGTGACGGAATGATGAGGGAGAAAATAATAGAGGGAAAGAGAAGGATACCTGATAATGATGCCAGAAATACACTTATAATCTGATGAAGAAGGAAGATATAAGGGTTTGACTCTATTAAGTAGGCGCAATTATATGGTAGCAGGCGACGGTCACATCTAATCCTAATCGACGGTTACGATGCATTTTTCTCGGGATAAACATGACAGCTTGTTATCCATTCACACTTATCATGTTTGGGGACAATTGTTGGTACCATAATTCTTGTTCCTTGAGGATCAGTTATTCTTGGCTGCTGTTTCCAGGACTAAGGATCCTTAATGGTTAAAGGATCCTCAACAGTTGATCCCAAATATGTTACGATTTATTTTCGCAGGTATTATCACGTGTTTACCAGATGGCCTACTTTTGCGGAAGGGATATTTTACCAGGTCGTCCTCATTCCTCCACGCTCACAAACGGTCATGAAGAAGTACTAAGCAAAACGTGGCCGAGATTATAGTAAAGTTAGTTATTAGCCATTGTAACCTTATTTATTTATACTGAGTTTTAGCTTATTACAACACACATCACATAGAATATACCGAACACATAGCACACTCACAATCACACTAGCAAACACATTGTACACACAATCGGCTCTAACTCCACCGTTTGTAATTCTTTTAAGTTTAATATAATTGGTAGTGATAGTTATCACTACCAGAGGTTTTTATACCGGCGGGATAGTAGTTATCAAGGGCTTTTCTTCGTATAAATCTTGTTGTTCAACCTTTACAATTATTACTTTTGATTATTTTGTTCATACAAGCACCAATCCTCACATACGAATTTGGTTACTTGATCCTTTAACCGATTTTTGACCAAAATTGTGTTTTAATACTGCTAATTTTATATATGATAGCATCTTTTTATGTCATTTGTAATGAAATATCTTATCATCTTTTGTTAAAAACTGCTATTCCATTAAAAAAATATAATTACGACTTATAAAATCACTAGGTGCATCTTTTTCGTGATTATGAAGAAATTGCAAATGCACCACGTATTCGTATGAATATTCCATTTAAAAATATATTTGAACTAATTAAACTATTTATTTGATAAAATAGAATTTTTTTTAATTTAATCATCTAATTTTTATAGTTTAATTGTACTTCTATTGAGCTTCCCATGCATCACACGGGTTCTAAAGCTAGTATTGTTATAAACTCCAATCCGTCTAAGAAAATATAAATTATCAATATAAATTACTAATTTAGAATATAGACACTATGACATAAATATTATTAATATTACTGTTACTATTACATTTATGTAATCTATAATATATATAAACAAAACCCCTAAAATCCTACGTGTCGCGATGTTGTCGCTCCCTTTTTTTATGAAAGCCACCAAATTGCTTGATTTTTAAATAAGGCCTCTCATTGATTTAACCCAAATTCATGGGTATGGGTTACCAAAACCAGATAACTCTTAAACGGGTTATAACATCTCATTAAATTAAAAATTAATCTTACCAATTATTTGATATGAAAATCTTATAAAATAGGGTTATACTAAAATTTAATATCCAATTTAAAAAGAAAAAGATATTATTTATAATTAATAAACAATTTTATAGTAAAAAACATAAGCGGGTCATGGGTCACCAAATCCAGATAGCTTTTTAAACGGGTTATAACATATCATTTATTTATGAAACCATTTTATCATCAAACTCTAAGTATATTATTAACTTTCTTACAATAAAGAAAATTAAAATCCAAAAAATAAATATTAAAAAACGAAAAATGTAAAACAACCATTTTCTTAAACCATCAGATTGCTTTATTTATAAATGAAGGCTTCTCAAGCATTTGACCCAAATTCACGGGTAAAGGTCTCACCAAATCCAGATAGCTCTTAAACGGGTTATAACATCTCATTATATTAAAAATTAAACTCATCAAATATTTGATATGAAAATTCTATAAAATAAGAATATACTAAAAATTAATATCCTATTTTATTTAAAAAAAGATATTATTTATAATTAAGAAACCGTTTTATAATAAAGAAAATAAATGGGTAATGGGTATCACCAAACCCAGATAGCTTTTAAATCGGATTATAACATATCATTTATTTGTGAAACCATTTCATCATCAAATCTCAAGTATATTAATTATTAACTTTCTAACAGTAAATAAAATTAAAATCCAAATATACATATATAAAAACAACTCCCGTAATACGGGGGATAAAATATAGTTAGTTTATAATAGCATGAGTTTGTTACATTCTAAATGAATTAATGAAACCATGCATCCTTATAATCATGCATAACAAAATCTTGTCCCCTTTAGCATCTTGAGAACGTCATACCTACAATCCCTAAACATATATATCTTAATTTACACCTTATGTAAAACATCCTAGAGTTTATCTACATATAAATGCCCTACAAAATCTGATGGAGAATTAGCAAATATAAACCTTAGGTATCTACCAAAATCCTTAAAAGTCCACCATATAAACGTATAACCAAGAGTCGGTCAAGGTTACAAAACCCTTAGCAACTCCTGGAGAAAGCAAACACGTTGCAAAGTTCTAAACACTCTTCATGAAAGGTCCTTGTTATTTCCTCATCTTAAAGCTCCTTTACTTCCTCTCTTGTTTCAGTCCTCTTGAAGCCATAATTATCTCTTTTGAAGCCCTCTTAATCGTCCAGGGTATTGGACCAATAGACCCTATGATGTTCCAGCCCTAAACCTTGATTCAAAATTGATATTTTATAAGAATATAACTATAAAATATAACCGTATACCTTATAACTAAAACCTCCTAGTTTCTTTTACTGCATGTTCGAGTCGTTCAAAAATATAATCAGCGTTTGTATCTGTCCGGCATGTTCCATAAGTTCGAGTAATTTAAACAAATTAAATTACATAATTGCATTGTACTATGCATATATGGGCTTATGCTAAACTCGTGATGATTAAGCTTAACAAATTTAATCTAGAAAGAATTAACGTAAAGAAGTCATGCTTAATGCTTATATGAAAAATGACTTAATATGCCAGTGGAAACCCCGCCCCTTAGATATATTTCCAAAATGCAAGTTTATTATTATTGGTAAATCTGTGAATTATTGTGTGATAATTTTCTATTTTTCCCACCAGATATTAATTAAATAATTGTAATACCAATATATAGGTTTTTAGTTTAATTTAAACTTCTTGTATACGATCTAAAAATCATTTATGAACATGTCGTACCACTGAACCTTAATTATCCTACTTCCATATAAACACTTTGTTAAAAACCAAATTAAGCATAAAATATCACTAATTCTCCTAATCATTCTACTCGTCCCCACTAATTTTGTACCTTGTGAATGAAAAGCGAGCTCAAGGTTGTTCATGTTTTTATATATGGGTGTTCCTCATGTAATATGTGAAGTCCTCTTTGATCCTTTAAAACCAATGTTGTTGAGAATGGGATTCGGTCCGTTTCTATGCAGTTGGTTCGGCTCCTAAAAAATTGGTCGGTTTGAAATGAAAAAAATATTTTTTTTAAATCTTTTTTTTAGCCTTTTTTGAGACAAAAGTTGTTTGGTCGGTCCAACCAGTGAACTAGTTTACCATGCGGTTCGTTGTCCGATCCGGTTATGAAAACATTGTTTATAACTATTGCACTTGATATACTTTGAGACGGATGTTTTTTAACTAGTCAATAACGAACAAGAAATAGTATGTGTAAGATGATCTTTATTTTTTGAACGACAATGTGAAAGTTGACATAATCGAATGATTTGATATTTACCGTATAATTACAAGATCATGCGTGCACACATACATGCAATTGAGTACCACGACACTAAGTTGTGCACTCCTTGGTAGCTAATCCAACTACACCATATAAAATACACACATCAATGAACACTCATAACTATGTTTACAAAATGAAAACCTATATATATTATCTAGGTTTATGCGAAAAATCTGTGTGCAACGGAACTCTTTGATTGCGAAAATTCTACTGTCAGTTTTGGCATTGGTCATGTCTCTCTCGATTAAATTGCGACAAAAGACAAATGATCCTTGATAGTTAGATATTTAGTTTTCCTTATGAATTTGATGTTGTAGGAAAATCATCTCCTTTCCTTCATCTTGGTATGTTTTCTATTTTCTTATGTGACTATATCACCAAGCTTATTATTAGAATTCAAATGTATTTCAACATCCAATATCCTAGCATGATAATCTATATTATGGTAAATCATATTGTAAAGTATATTATAACAATATCCTAGCATGATAAACTAGATTATGGTAAATCATACTGTAAACTATATTATAGCAAAAATTCATATTTTGTAAGACTTGATCTGATAAACTAGGTAACTGAAAATTAATTGAATTAATATGCATCATTAAAATTATAAAATCAAAACAATTAATGTTATATCAAAGTTGAAACAACATTAATAACCATTGTGAAAAAAAAAGGAAAGAATAAGACCGTAACACATTTCATTTGAGCATTAATATAAATATTTATTTCTAAAGCAATCTCCAAAATTCCAATAAAATGTCGTGTATTATAACAAATAAATTATAGTTTAGCAAAAATAATATAGCAAACTCATTAGACCATCCTTTAGCACATCACAAGGCAGGGGGCATGGTAGGTTGAGGATACCAAGAAGCTTGAGCGCAATTAAGATAACGGGCGTGATGGTTCTTTTGAGCTGAAAGTATCGTTGACGTGTGTTGACGTAGGATCGACGATAAGATTTATCGCCTTACACTTCAAAGTGCAGAATCCAATTAAGCTCACAAGAAACTTTAATCTCCAATTATATTAACTACAAATATAAAAATCAGATTTGACATTGTCAAAGTACAATGTTCTCTCTCAAAGCACACCAAACTAACTGCATGTCTAAAAACGCATAACTCTAATAGGTATTTATAGACTTGGAAACACACTTATGGGCGCAGAAGTTATGCACCGCATAAATTATGCGGTCCATGAAGGACTTATGCATTGAATGCATGTAAAATGACATTAACAATCAAAACAACAAATACAAGACCCTAGCGATATACGTTTATGTATCAACAAACTCCCTCTCGGATATTTCTAGGTCTTGATCTTCAGGCTTCAGTCTTTCATCCCAAAGATCCTTTCTCTATACTCCCGTCTCATATCTTCAAACAACCTCTTTTCCGATCTCGCTATGTTTGTAGGAATGGAAATACCAATATGTTTGTACTAGTATTTTGACCATTAAGCATGCTCCATCCTGTCTTTGATCTCAGCTTCTTTCTGTTACTCTTTCTTTTCTTCCTCTTCTCCCAATTTCCTCCAATTGCTTTCCCAGACATGTCCCGAGTGTATCTTATAAGCATAGCAAATTTAATCACTCGATGATACTGCAAGGCCTGATCAACATCCTTCTCGCTACTAATTTGAATCTTCTTAGCAAGTAACACTTTAATATCTTTCTCCGACCAGTACATCTGCCACATTGGATCGAACACATCTATAATGTCCCACTTTTCGTCTCTGTTAAGTACAATCAGAGCTTCACCCCGATTAATATCATAGTACCACCATCTGAAATATACATGAAAGTTCTTTTCCATCAGGTAAGCTAGAATGACTTTCAACGATTTTAGGTTCGTATACCTCTATTTCTTTACATAATCCTCTGTTTTTGGATCAATCTTCACTCTCGATTCATGTAAGAATGGCCATTGAGGAGACCAACTTTTAAAGTTGCACTTGGATTGTCTAAAAATAAACTCCCAAATATCCTTAACCGGTCCCATCTTTGGAAAATAAAGCAACTCTTTCTACACCAAATCCATTACATCTATCCACGATAAAGATTTCAGCTTGCATAGACTGTCAAATTATTTTACTCCAAACATTCTCCTGAAAGCTATCTTTCGTATTGTCTGCAAGTAGGCGATGCTGATACATTTCCCAAGTTTCATCTCAATTGGTTTCTTGTAGTACTTCAATGGTCTGAGATTTTTTTTCTCAAGTACAACGTCTTCTGCCTCGAACCAATCCTTCTTCTCACTTGTCACCTCTTCCTCCTTCACCATTGGTGTAAGGCCCCATTTCCGAGAGCCCTACTTTGGTATTGGATTTACTCATAAACACAGTTTTAAAAATCATAGTTAATTAAAACTTTCACGGAATACTTAAAACTTCAAAAATTACATCACAAAACATTAGTTTTGTCTTAAACATACAAGTTGTCTTTTCATAAACATTAATATAAAACCGTCATGACACTTCCTTATAGATGCCAACCTCTTCAGTTCATGCCATGTGGGTCCTCAAGCCAACTGCTTTAACCTATTTGCCTGCGTGCATACTAAAAGTCAACTATGCTGACTGAGTTCTAGTTAATCAATTAACATACATTACATTCATATTCTTACTCATGCGCATCCAAAGATACGTATTCGTACCTTACTTACTATTACTTCTTTCATACATACTTCACATACATGCAAACGTACTCACATACTTTCTTTCATAAAACCCTATGGTATACCATAAACTATTATTTCTCATCCATCACAGATATTATTAGGGTCTGGTCCCTATCATCACAGATATTATCAGGGTCTGGTCCCTATCATGACAAATATTATGATGGTTTGGTCCCTATCAGATATTGTAAGGGTCTGGTCCTTATCATCACAGATATTATGACGGTCTGGTCACTATCATCACAAATATTGTAAGGGTTTGGTCCCTAACGTCATAGATATTATGAGGGTTTGGTCCCTTCTTTCCATACCATCATTAAACCATACATCCATACGTACTTCACTAATCTGTTGCATAGTTATCTATGATCATACACGTCCACATACATACTCTTAGCTCTTTCTATATCATCCGTATATCATTCATAAACATTCAAGTAGCATACACTTACCACTTAAGGTAAGTGTATTCACTAAACATATAAGAGTATGCACACTGTCCCGAAAACATAACAGATAAAGGGGGCTAGAAACTCACCTGTAGTCAGTTTCTCTCTGAGTTAATGGTAATGCCCTTCCTTAGCTATGCATGACTAACTGTGTAACAAGGCATGAGTATAAATTATCATCACTATTACTTCTTACACCTAGGTTAACGAAACCCTCAACAAACGGGGTCCGGGGCAGCTTCCCCGGTAGCGAGGTCTAGGGGCGGCAGCCCCTAGCAGGTCCAAGGGGCAGAGCCATTCGCTTTGCAACAATTTGGATCGCATGTAAAACCATTCGCATGGAATCTATTTGCTTCGCATGGAAACCATTCGCAAGGAATCCATTCGCATCGCATGGAAACCATTCGCATGGAATCCATTCGCGTCTCAAGAAATCATTCGTATGTAAAACCATTCGCATCGCATAGAAACCATTCGCATGGTAACCATTCGCTTCGCATGAAAACCATTCGCATGGAATCCATTCACTTCGCATGGCATGCGATGCGATTCCTTTCTGTGCGATCAGAATCTCGTTTTCTTTATTTTTACCCTTTTTATGGGTTTTGGGCTGTACCAACTTTGCATACCCATGTTTTACAAAGTCAGGATATCACCTTTTTGTCCTATATCGCACTCGGTAGTTCATGACTCATAAAGTTTGTATTTTTCTTTCATCTTACAGCCCGATCTATCATTCTATCAGTGTGCTTGTCGAATCCAACCTTAAAAACTTAACCTTTTTGCCAAACTCACCTTTTTGACTCGGGTTCGGGTTCGGATATGGACCAACCCCGTGGATCCGGACGTGTTCTTGTTGTTTAGAGATACTTTGAACAAAAAATCTTCCTAACTTTATCCCGGATTTGGATTCGGGTTTTTGAGAGTGTGTGTGTGTGTGTGTTGGAAGGGAAAAGAGAGAGAATGGGAAGTGGTTGAGAAATTGAGGTTTATATAGGGGTCTATGGGCCCTATGGCCCATAATCCCTCACCCAACTATTCCCAAGCCCAAACCAAATCTTAATCCAAACATTAACACACAATTAAATTAACATAATACCCTTTATTTATTATTAGCAAAAGTAGGATGTTACAATTGGATTGCCTTGACTATCAAATTCTTGACTTATCATATCATTCTCTTCATCGAAACTTTCAACAAACTTAGGAAAGTCTAGATTTTCTTCATTTACGTATCTGACTTGTTCTTCTTCCAACACCTCTTCCAATATTGGATTACCCACCAAGATCATTTCCTACTTATCATCACATTTAGTCTCCATGTCCTTTTAAAAATCGAAATCAAATTCTTCTTCAGTCACATTAAGCAGTCTTGCCATATCATCCATGCCCAATTCTATCCACCTCCTCTAATTTAACACCTTCAAACGAAAATAAAACTGAAGGTTTAGAAGATATTGGATCGACATCCAATACATCTAGTTCTTAATCAACTTTCTCTCCTTAGGATGCTTCACCTTGTTGTTTATCACCAGTATAAGATCTTTTGGTTATAGTTCACTCAACATTATGTATATCACCCGAAACAATCTTAATCCCCAACACCACCACCAGCACTTGAATCATCAGGTTGATCATCATCACTACCATCGTCATCGTGCTTAGGAGAATCTTCATAGTCTACTTTCTCATGTTCATCTTTCTCTTCCCCTCTCAACAACATGTTCAACTTATCTGATTAATCACAGGTTCAAATTTTCTTAATCACAGGCTTTACAACTTCCTCAGCTACAGATTGTTCTACAACAGGATCAGCTATAGATGATGTCCTAACTTCAACTTGCTCAGTCGCAACATGATCTTCAGAAAGTACGATTGGTTCTTTGACAACCTTTCCTTTAGCCTTCAAATCCACCCGATCTTGGTTATATTGTATCTTGAACGCACAATCCTCTAATGCTATGTCACCAGAATAAACCTTCTCAAACAACTTGTTGTCAACAGACTCAGCCTCATTCTTCAAGTTAATACCCAACTTTTCTTCAATACCCAAGAAGTACTTCATATGCTGATTTAACGTATCCGCCTTTAACTTCCTTCTCAACTTCCACTCAGCAATGATTCTCTTGTGTTCAAGGTTCTTACGCCTTAGTCTTTTGTTTTCCCTTGTCCAACTATCAATTCAAACACCTTGATCAACAACAACACCTTTTAGAGCTTAAAATTGTTTCATTATAGGTACATCAATGAAACACCTAGCATCCAAGTGTAGTATACTCCCAAATTCTAGAGCATTTTGAAGAGTTTTCACACGTGGAGTGACTTTCTTAGGTGGTGGAGTCACCTGAACTGTTGGTGTCTTTAGTATATTACGTCACGTCCAAGATCGACAGCCGGTTCCTCATTAATAAACTAATCATTAATTGGAGTCCCCTCAATCTCCGGTTGTATCACATCATCCGGTTCATCAAACAATCTCCTGAGAGGTGATTTCTTGCACTTAGCCTTAAGTTTCAAGTAGCCAGCAAGTTTCTTATTATCAACAGGCTTCTCCACTACAGCCTTATCAACATCTGAGCTTTTCTTTGTCTTCTTTTAGGCTCGCAGATCCATCACTACATGCCTCCGCGGTTCTGAATCAAAATCTGTTTCTTCATCATCTTTATCAGTAGTAGCAGAATATACTTCTTCTTGAGTCACTACAAGAGTAACAACCTACTTTTTTACCACTTTTCGTTTCTTCTTCTTCTGTTGTTGTGACTCGGTTTCTATTTCGCTCTCGATCTTAACAAACCTCCTACTACCACCAGCTGGCTTGAAATCAGCCATTTTCTGCTCTTTCACCTCACATTCTGTATCACTGTCATCCTTTCTCCATTTGTTGTTTGTCAAGGCGGGCAATGTAATTTTCTTTCTTTAAATGCCTGAATAACCTGCGAAACTTAGGAATCTCGGCCTATGTTTTCTGCTTGTACGACGACAGTTTTGCTACGAGTTCCCAGTCATATGATCCAAGTACAATATTTGTCTTGTCACCTTTACATCAGGTAATTGGTCATCAACAAACATCTGCCCAAATTGAGGAAATTGCAACCACCTGCCCTTCCCAAAGTTATGCTTCATATTATCGAAAATCTTCCTCGAAAAGTTATACTTGGGATTCAGCATAATGCTGCTAGGGTTCTCATATGATAATCCAGTATCTATTCGTAGTCACGCTTTCGATGTCCAAGACAATGTACAACCACATGTACAAGAAACTTGTACGGTCTTGACAAAGCAGTCCTCCGATTCGATATGGTATTCACTGACTCCTGGTAATCCATCCAGCATAAAACCCTTTACCATCCGCTCATCTAACTCCACAGGATCTGACTCAGCATCCCGAAGTCCAAAACCCATCTAATAAGAGCTTCAGTACTGACAATCTCTTTCCCCTACACTTCAGACTTTATACTTGAACCCAAGTCTTGTGCATTTTTCCAAAATTTCTCCACTATATTTTCATAAGGATAATAGTGTTTGGAAATGGCTGTATAGATCCTGGATCTCTTCAAGAACGACATCATCACCTTGAAGTCTTTAGATTTCTTGTTTTCCTTGTTCAAATATTGTTCTTGGGATCCGTATTCTTAGATCCTTTCACCATCTTGAAAAACAAATACACACATTGAAACAATTAGTAATTTTTTAAACATTAAGCAATTTTCTTTTGTCTATCTTTCTGTCCGTATAAGTTTGAAATCATAGCCTTAAGTTTTTATAGCATATAAATCCATGGTGTGTAAGTATTAAAACATGTATGTCTATGTGGCGTGTAGGTCTCAATGACATGCAACTTTTATATAACGTATAAGTTGAATCATCATGTACGTATATATCCACGTTTAAGTTTTAACCTGTATGAATCTTAGCGTGTAAGTCGTATAACGTATAAGATCACAGACATATATGTTTTTATTAAACTTATACGCCATATAAGATTTATGACTTATACAACCCATAAATTATGTGCTGTATAAGTCAAAACCTACACAGCGTGTAAGTTACACGCTCAAACTTAGGTCAAATTACCATTTTTGATCATTACAACTGCTTTGGTCAATCTGATCCATCATAATTTATGCACAATTATCAGTCCATAATCAAAAACCCTTTGAATTTCTTGTCCAATCGCATCACAACAAGTCTGTAGTTCCTATTCATCAACAAACTAATCAAGTAAGACACAAATTTACCTTTGATAGCTATATAAGTGTGCAAATCAGCAATATAGCTACATTTGGGCAGATTAACTATGAATTTTTGTGTCAAATTTTAGAGAATATAGTGGATAACTCAGAGCGTATAAGTTGTGTCACACCCCGACTAGAAAATATGGATGCGTAAAACGGGAATTTAACAGACACCTCTGTTATTAACCACATTGTTTATAAAGAAAAATTACAAACTAATTTACATTACATTACATTGTTCAATCTTTATTTACTGTCTAGGCGATACAAACAAAACCAGTTCGTTGAACTGTTTAATCTAAGTACTAATACCCTTGATTCTATTCACATAGCATCAACCACATTGTGTACATGTAGCATAACATCAAGTTATTCCAACTTTAGTATACCTGAAAACCTTTTAAAACGGGTCAGCTACATATAGTCTATGAGTTTCACAAGTTTCAAGAAAACAGTTATGCGTTATCACAAGTCATCATTTGTATGTATGTTTGTAAGTATGTATGTAAATGATGTAATTATGCTAAGCTACAATAAAGCCTTGACTTATCGTTCGTGCTTCGTGCCTCCATTCCACACGCATAATCAAACACTGTGCCCCCCTTCCGCCCACAACATGCCACAAGTAGCTATGTCTAAAACTACATAGCCTATTTGTATAATTATGCTCAAGTGCAAACGTCGTTATGTGTGAAGGCAACCAGGCCGATTCCATTTGGGTTTGTCAAACCAATAGTACTATTCATAAGCCATTGGCTCGAAGTTAACACCTGTGTTAGTGGGAACTTTCATGTGTTAGCACATAGATAATTCACATGAGTAACCGACAACCAATTCAGCCCCGATACATAAAAAAATAATTTTCCAACAGCCCGTACATCAAACCGAAGCTAACCGACAACCAATTCAGCCCCGATACTTAAAAAAATAGTTCATTCAAGCCTCGCGTTAAACGCAACAATTCAACAATCTAGACAACCGAATACTAGCTTTTAATCTACCACTAGTTGGCCAATCAAATGTTCACCAATGAACACAATTTTAGAGTATGATATATTGACATACCTAGGGAGATTATGGAGCAAAAACCCCAACCACCACTGCCCCAAAACTGCTCAAATGGACAGCCACCCGGTAAGCCTAAAACAAGCGATTTATCATTCAATACGCGAGATATAAGATGAATTAGGGTGTAAAAGACTAGTAGGGATGTAGGACTAACCTTGAATTAGAGTTTTACACCTTAATCTTGGCTATAAAAATTAAAAACCGGGGTGGGGAGCCGCTGCTGGTCTGATCGGCTAGAGAGGAAGAGAGAGCTAGGGTTTTTGTTATAACATAAAAATATTACACTCTAGCCCCTTAAGTTGGAAGGATATAGCAACTTGGATGAAAAGTAAATTAATTTAACGTACCGTAATGACGAGAAGGTCTCCGAGGAATGCCGGATAAATCCCGAGAGATGCACATACTTTACATGCTTTAAATCATTTAACTAAAATTAACGGGCGCCACGTGAAATTATCGAGTAAAAAGGCACAGATGTTGTGCTTTTTATCCCACGACAATAAAACGGGAGCTTGCTCTGGTTCAGCAACTTGTTCTGGAGCCTGGACCTCCTGTTGTTGTTCAGGAATAACATCTGGTTGTTGCTCGGGAACTGGATTCTGAACGATCTCGTTAGCCATTTTGTTTAACAACAATAAAATATTAGTAAAATATTCCAACAATATTCTACTGATTAACGAATGAGCATCTAATTCGTTATCATAACCTCAGAAGAATGTCACATTCGTTAACAACGAATCACACATTCATGTCTTCTAATGAATCTATCTTATACGTTTAGACATTCGTTACATTTAAAGAATCAAGTCTTATTCGTTAATAATTCACATAACATCATACGCTATCTTAACGCATGAGTTGGTCATTCGTTACCCTGCTAAAGAATCTGTTTTAATTTAAATTTGACTATCAAAAGTCAAAATACGAATAACTTTGACTCTATCAAATCTAGGACGACGAACATCATCTAATGATTTAGTAGATTCTCGTTAATACCTTCGATTAAACCTAATTAACTGAATCGAAAACCTGTGGAGTATATTCACGTTTGATGGATTGTCACTCAGATTATAAAAACATTAAGCATTTGATTCGTAAACCAGTTTATTCATGCCGGTTTACAAATTAATCAATTAAACCTTAAAACCCCGATAATGTTTAGTGAATCTGATATCAGAATGATCGCCAATACCTGTAGAATACAAAGATATCAATCAATTGATCTGAAATGATTGTATGAAATTCTAATGAAATTTAGCCAGAGTTTTGTTTAGCTTTCGATGAAATAGTATATTAGACGAATGAGGAGTCCATTCGTCTGCCTTGGGATTATAAGCTTCAATAATTTTACACGAATCGAGGTCAATCGTTCAAATTTGAAATAACGAATGTCCTTATTCGTTAAATTAAAGAATCTTATTCGTTAACCAGATAACGAATCTGATTCATATTCGTTGAAACTTAATGAACGATATATTAACATTCCATTCGTTAACCTTGAATATACGAATGTCTTCTATTCGTTAGTCTCAGCAGAAGCAAATGTCTTTTATAACGAATGAGTTCATTCGTTATGTATAACTACCGAATAGCATGACATTCGTTAAGCCAATGTTAACGAATTACCACTTATAATTAACGAATGAGATAAAATCTCATTAATGATTTAAATAATCATTTAAAAACCATTAGGGTTTAGAAAATGAATTAAATAGTGAATTAAATAATCAATTAAAACTAATTAGGGTTCCAATTGAATACACTAAAATACCCGATCAATCAAAAATCAGCGTTGAACTTAAACGGATTTTTTACTTTAAAAATACATTAAGAACTAATTAACTTAAAATTGGGTTAAAAACCTTTTCTTTTTGGTTTGAATTATTCTCTAGCTCGGTAAATCAAAAATAAAGCAGAAAAAGTAAAATATTTTTGAATTTTTAAATTTTTCAAAAGTAATATAAAATTCAGTAAATGTAAAGCAGTAAACAACTAACATCTATCAATGCAGTACATATTTTTTGTGTTGTTCGAGCAGGGAATCATATTGACAAAGAAATCTCTAAGTAAAACTTTAATTTCGATATTATTGTATACGTAACCCAAAGATCATTGTTGATATAGTTATCCACTTAAACCATAAACAGACTTTTCGGAAACTTTACGACATTATTAAGGTTCAGTTAGACACGAATTTCGTGTGGACCCACCCATATGATATAATGTCTATCTCTTATACAGTGAATTTTCACATCTACGTTTTTCTCATGACTTAAACATTTGATATATTGTGACTCATACAAAAATAATAAACTGAAAATAAAGCAGAACGTTAAATTTTCCCTTAAGATCGGTACTACTACACGCAGATAAGGTTCTATTTTAACAAAAATAGAAAATAAAATAAGCAGAAGTTGTATAAAATCTTAACTCTCAATTTGGATAATACTGTATTATCGCGCGGAGAAAGTCTAAGATTTCATACGAAACACCAAGAAAACTAAAGCAGAATATTCAATTATTAACCCTCAGGTCGGATAATTTTATCGCGGATGAGAGGATCCAATATTTGAATAAAAATAAAGAAAAAATAAAGCTGAATTTCTTTTCAAAATTAAAGATAAAACAAAGCAGAATTTTCTTCAAAAATGAACACATGCACAGACAGTAATCTTTTTGACTTTTTGACTTTTATTAAATTAGATATAGTATCACACTTCAAGGTGTTGTACCACTAAATTGGGCATTTGTTATGTTTATATCTTATTAGTTCCTATATAATATGTAGGCCTATCATTGCATATCATATTACTAGCTTTACGTATTTTTGATCTAATTTATTCATGTACCAGATCAAACTAGTCAATGTACTATCATTTCCCCTTTTTGCTCAAAAACTCATTTTAAGGAGCATTTTTCAATGTTTTTGAATTTTTTCAATATTTTAATGTCTTTGGAGTTTTTAATTTTTCTGTACAAACAAAAATCACAATATTTTTGGATTTATATATTTTTCTCCCCCTAAAACGACAAATAGAATAAAAACAAAAAAAGATGAAAATAAAATGATTCAACCGAGCTATTGAATATCAATTAACCTTTTTAATCCGTGTATACCAAGTAAGTATTGAAAACGCGTCTTATCGAAAGCCTTGGTATATAGGTCAGCCTTTTGAAAATCCCTGTGAATTTTTTCTATATCAATAAGTTTCTTTTCAAAACAATCACGTATAAAATGATAACGGATTTCAATATGTTTAGTTTTGAAAGTTGATCCGGATTTTTAGTTATTGATATAGCGGCCGAATTGTCAATGTAAATGGAAGTAGTAAGAAACTTCAAACCGTAATCCCGCAGATGTTGTTGATCCAAAGAACCTATGAACAGCAACTCGAGGACGCCACCTACTCCGCTTCGGCTGTAGAAGTTGAGACCGTTGTCTGCTTCTTACACTGCCAGGAAACAAGCCGGTTTCCTAAGAATTAACATCCCGCTGTTGTAGACTTGAAGTTGATCTTGCATCCTCCGCAGTCCGAATCAGTATAAGCCGTGAGATCAAACTTATCTTCCTTGGGGTACCACAACCCATGTCGAGATTTCCCCTCAGATAATGTAAGATACGCTTAACTGCTGCCAGATGAGTCACTCGGGGACTCGATTGGTACCTGACACATAAACAAACAGCAAACATAATATCAGGATGTGATGCAGTCAAATACATAAGAGAACCAACCATGGCTCGATACAGGGTCAGATCAATGGTATCCTCCAATTCATCGGTGACAAATTGTGACCCACGGGAAGAGGTGTAGAAGGGATTTTTCCGGCAGATATCTTGAATCGGCTCAAGACATCGTTCACATATCTTGAATCGGCTCAAGACTGGTGAACTTGCAGTCCCAAAAAGAAGCTCATCTCCCCATCGAACTCATCTCGAACTTTGTTTGCATCGTCGTCTCGAACGCTTTGCATAAGCTGTCGTTAGTCGAACCAAAAATAATATTGTCCACATGGATCTGGACAAGGAGCAAATCGTCACCAACATTCTTGTAAAATAATGTACAATCCACAGTTCCCCTCTTGAATTCACTATCAATCAAATGCTCAGCCAACGTGCTGTACGAGGCTCTCCGGGCCTAGTGTAACCCATATAGAGCCTTGTTTAACCGATAAACACGCTCAGGATAGTATGGATCTTCAAAGCCAGGAGGCTGTTTCACGTACACTTCTTCGTGAATTTTGCCAATCAAGAACGCTGATTTAACATCCATCTGATAAACTTTAAAGTTCTTGTAGGATACGTAGGCAAGAAATATGTGTATCGCTTACAGTCGTGCCACTGAAGCATACACTTCTGTGTAGTCAATGCATTCTTGTTGGTTATATCCCAACATGACCCGTGCCTTGTTTCTCACGATAACCCCACGGTCGTCTTTCTTGCACTTATAAACCCATTTCGTCGATATAGCCCCTTTTTACTCACTCGGGTTTGTCAATAAGATCCCATACACCCAGTCTTTTGAACTGTTGCAGTTTCTCCTGTATAGCCTCAAACCAAGACGGCTCCTTGAGTGCCATAGTGATACTTGCCGGTTCTATTTGAGATAAGAAGCAAGTGTATTGTGCAATGTTTAGAATCCCCGTTGAGTGCAAATCCGCATAAGCACAAAAACCAGATCATCTGTAGGAGATACATTACAATCAACCACATCGTCACATAAATTAGCCAACTGGTGTCTCGTTCGAAGATCGTCGTTCACATCCCTAATTATCTGTTCATGCGAATGATTAGTGTGAATCCTTAAAGAAGGATTTGCAGGTATAGATACATTATCACCAAGATTGGTGATATTTTCCTTTGCTGTGTTTAAAGAGACAGTCAATGATACATCTTCAACTAGAATTGGCTCGGTTGCTTCTTGAGCTTCATCCAACGGTACTGAAGACAAATCGACAAAGTCAGCTTCATTGGAAGATTCAGAACCATCATTAGAAGTTTCTGATATGTTAGTAGTGACATTCACATCAACAGAAGAAGAACTTGGAATAGGAAGACATCGTTATTCCAAATACGATCGGACCAAGTCTTAAGGTATCTCATCAACTGCTGATGTAAACGAGTTAAATAAACCATCGTAGTCGAACATCCAATTAGGACCTGTACCGGATGGAGGTGTAGTGTAGCTTTGACAGTCTATATGATACCATTCTTCTACACATCCCGAAGAAAGATTGAAGATTCGCTTCTTAGGAGAATTATAACCTAAAAAGTAACACTCAAATTCCTTTTCATCAAATTTCCCGGCATCTCTCTTCAACACCTTACATGGGTAATAAGCCAAGAGCACCCAATGTCTAATATCCATTTGTGACCTGATACAGACCTGGATGAACTCTACACAAAACGTAAAATGATTAGTTCAAAAAGGCAGCCCAAGCCTCAGCCTTGGGCTCTCCTTTTGAGATTTTTGGAGATAAGTTAAATTTAACACTTGCATTTGGCACTTAAGAATATGTGACGGGTTTCTTGGTTTTCTTCTTCAGGTAGCCGTCACGAATTATTCCCGAGTCCGTGCTTTTACAAGTAGGTTGAGCACGGTCAACGAATTTGTTTATTATATTAGGAACTTCAACCCGAACCACTTTCCTCGGGTTGACGTTTGAATACATTATGAATGAATCATCAATTTGAGATTCTGTCAATTTATGATTCATTTCAACCATTGGAATAGATTGTTTAGATGATGACTTAATAATATCAACCTTGGCTTTGCATTTCTTAGCCACATGACCGGTTTCACCACATTTAAAACATAAACGAGTTATTTCAAAGATTGGTTATTTCAAAGAGTTATCCAATCCTGATGATTTCACAAACTTTATAGGTTGAAAAACATTTGCACTTGGTTTCGTTTGAATATTTGTAGATTTAGATTTAAGAAATTTTTGTTCAACTTCGGCAACCTTTGAAGTATCATCTTGAAAAAGTTTTTCAATCATTTCTGGCCTTAGAAGATTCAACGGAACTTCTTTGTCCGAGAACATTTTTGATAATCCTTTTAACTTAAAAACCTTTCCTTTGGTTTTTTCATGTTGTGGATTGATGAATTTCATCAAATCCTCATCAGACACAGTAGGCTTGTCTGATTTCTTTACATTAATTGATGCTTTCGGCTTTTTCAAGGAATCACTCGAGGGATTCGAACCATACATAACTTGTTCGAATTTACTCTGGTTCACACAGGATATGATTGTTAGAAGGTATGTTATCGCTTTTGAAAATCACTTCCGGTCCGACTAATTCCTCAATTGAACCGTCGAATTCATTTTCAGTAAAAACTGAACTACTTTTGATACGAATCGGTTCTTGAATTTTCGGCTTAGTTGTCTCAACATTTTCTGGTTTGATTTGATCAACAATGGGCATTTCTGAAATTGTAGATTGCTCCACAATAGGAATTCTTGAGTAATCTCCTTTAAATGGAGGAGGAATTTCAACATACCCCAAACCCACCTTACCATTTTTCTTATGCACACTATTGACTTCAATGATTTCATTCAAGAGAATCGAAGAATCTCTAAATTTTCCAAGTTTATTTTTTAGTTCCAAAATTTCATTCTCTAGTTTGGTAATGGTAGTGCGAAGTTTGATAATCTCTTAAAAATGTTGATCAACTATCACAAGTTTACAGCTAACTTCAGCTTTTAGATCATGATTGCTTACAGACAAATTCTTGATTTTAAGTGTTGATTGTTCCAATAATTTGGATTTTTGTTTGAAGCATTCATTAATCATGAAAAGCTCGTTCACGAGTGTAGTATTATGTCGAAAAGGAGACTCAAGTTTATCTTTGAATTCACTACAACTATTACACTTGGTAACAACTTTAGAAGTTACTATCCCATGTGATTCATTTAAAGATACATTAAGTGAAGAGTTAGTACGTACCTCTTCAATCTTTGCTATGCAGGCGAAAGATTTTGTTTGCTCAGGTGACGAATGATTAGAATCAGTCTCTGAATCAGAAGAGTCACTCCCGTCTGTCAAAATATCATCACTTGCATCCTCAAAATGCTCTATTGGTTCTTCCATAGCAAGATTTGCTTGGTTTACTAGTAAATTTTGTGACCAATCTAATCCATCATTTGCGACAAGTGCTTGTGAACTAACTGCCTTATTTTGATCCCAAGCTGATGGTTTCTTCTTTCAGATTCAGGTGAACTTTTTCCCGAAGACCTATCAGCATTACGAGGACCCGTGTATTCTTTCTTGGGCTTATCACACTCTTTGGTAAAATGTACAAAGTCTCCACAGTTGTAGCATTTGACTTTCAATTTGTCGAACCCAACCCTCAAGTTTAGAGTTGGTAGATCCTTTCCCATTCATTGCATAAACCGTTTCACCTTACGAACTATCATAGCCATATTCCACTTTAGATCCATTAACTCTAGATCATCAGGATCGATCTGTTCATAATCCTCATCAGTTAGTTCACTAGTTGCAATCTTACTCCAAACAAGTTGTTCGTAAGATGACATAAAAGCACTTAAAAATGCGAATTGCTACTCTGCTTCTTTCAGATTTATATTAGGCGGAGAGCTTGAGGAAGTTGCACCTGAACTTGAGTTGGTACCTGACGCCATGAAACAAACATTAGGCGTGCTATTACCATTAGGAGACTCTTCTTGAGATGTCTGCATGAAGAAAGCAGTGATCGGGACTGAATTTGAAGTATTGCCTGCGGGTAACGAACCACCATATAGAGTAGGATTTTGATTATCCTTTAACGAGTTTTGGCATTTCAAGTCATACTCTCTTTCTTCTAACTTGTTGATAAATTTTTCAGAAGTGAGTCGATCATAACAAAAGTAACCATTCTCTTTCACCACAAGTAAGAAAGTTGAATAAGAAAGTGGTAAAACATTCTTCAAAGTATCAATCTTGTCTAACTCAGTTTGATCCAGTTTAACAGAAGACATTTCTGCCACAAGATGACAAAAACGACTGATCATTTCTTCCACAATCTCATTCTTCAATAGAGTAAAATTTCTAAACTGAAATTTCACTAGAGTCTTCTTGTTCTCCGGTGTGTTCCCTAGACTTCGAATCTTCAAAGAAGCAAATAATGACGCACAAGTCTTGATATGGCTGTATTGATGAAAAAAATGCTCAGGTAATGCCATAGTGAGAGTCGAGTAAGCTTTGGTCTCACTCTCAGCATCTTTAATCTCATGAGCTTCATAATGCTCATGATCCTTCTTAGTCCAGCCAAGTGTTTCACTTCCCACAAGAGGTGCCTTATAAACAACATCCAGATATCGCACACTACTTGGATGCACATATCCAAGATGAGCACAAAACCATGGCTCCCAACGAGTAAAATCAGACAATTTCAGTAGTTTGGGACATTTATTGATAACATTTGCAGCATCAATTCATTCTTGTAACATCCAACTTTTGTTAAATAATAAATAACAGAAAGTTTTGTTATTAACTGTGCGTCGTTAAATTAGTCGTGTGTTAAGTGTTTTGGATTATGAGTGGGATTTGGTGGGAATGGGTTATGGACCTTAGGGCCCATGAAACCCCTATATATACCCAAACACTCCTCCTTTTTCCTTTTCTCATTTCCACCCTACACACACACACTCAAGAAACACACGCGCTCTCTTTAGATCATGGATCTAATCCGAGCTGAAAAGAAGGAAGAACCTCGTGTATAAACACCATACAACGACAAGAATCACCACCAAACCTCGGGTTAGTCCAGATCCGAACCGAACCCATAGAAAAGGTGAGTTTTGGTTTAAAAGGTTAAGCTTTATGGTTGGATTCGACATGCAAACTGATAGAACGATAGATTGGGTTGTCAGATGTAAGAAAAACATGAACTTGGTGAGTTATAACCTCACGGGTATGTTATAGGACAAAAAGGTGATGTTCGGACCTCATAAAATGCGGGTATACAAAGTTGGTACAACCCAAAACCCATGAAAATGGTAGAATCGGGCCCTAAGGGAGAGTCACGAAGGAAAATGGCTTTAAAATGGGAAAAACGAAGAAAAGGAAAAGGTTTCGCATCACATAGCATGCGAAGAGAAATCGCATGCGAAGCGAAATCGCATGCGAAGCGACATAGCATGCGAAGGGAAATCGTATGCGATAATTGATTAACGTAGATGTAAGAAGTAGTAGTAATGGATAATTGATACTCGTAACTTGTTACACAGTTAGCTGAGCTCTGTTAAGGAAGGGAATTACGATAAACTCGGAGAGGAATCTTCTATGGGTGAGTTCTAGCCCCATTTCTCTTGAAATGTTTTTGGGGCTGTTTGCATACTTGTAAGACTAGTAATACATAAGTGGGTATGATTAATGTGAGTAATTGATGCTAGAATGAAAGAAAGTTGTAAGAACTTGTATGTGCCTAGTTTTTTTAACTTAACATGATTGAAAGAGTCAAGTAAGAATGTAATGCAAGAGTCAGGGTGGCAGGCCCTTATAATACCTGGGCAAGAATAGAGTGGCCGACTCTATGATATCGGTGCAAGAGGTCGGGCGGTAGACCCTTATAATATCTGTGCAAGAGGTTAGGTGGCAGACCCTTATAATATCTGTGCAAGAGGTTGGGTGACAGACCCTTATAATATCTGTGCAAGAATGTAAGAATAGTTGTATGCTATGTAAGAATAGTGTAAGAATGGTACCAAATAACATTTGTACGTAAATAATGGACGTGTAAGAATAATTCTAGAACTCACTCAGCGTAGCTGACTTTTAGTATTCACGCAGGTAAATAGATTGAAGGAGCTGTCTTGAGGATGGCGCGTGGCAGGGACTGGAAGACTGGCATCTTGGGAAGAAATGTTCTGAATTATTATGTTATGTTTTAAGACAAGTTAACTTTTGTTAAGACAAGATTTGACGTTTTGTAATATAATGCATGAAGTTTTAATTATTCCGCGAAAGTTTTAATTAACTCTGATTTTAGAACTGTGTTTATGAGTAAATCCAATACCAAAGTAGGGTTACTGGGAACGGGGCCTTATAATTCTTCGAGGCTAAAGCATAATATGCTTGGTTCTAAGAAGACATGATTTCACAAGATTGAATAGTCAAGGGACTTGATTTGTCAAATGATAAAACTTATGCTCACTGTTCATGAATGGGTACTGTTTTGACGAATGAGAAACACGCGAATGAGTAATGAATTTGTAACGAATGTGTATGAGTAAGATTAACGAATGTGTAACGAATGTAAAATGTAAGACGAATGAGTAACGAATGTAAAATGTAAGGGATTAACGAATGTGAATAACGAGTGTGATTGAGTAACGAATGAGATCAGCGAATGTTGAATCACTATTTAACGAATGAAGATTAACGAATGACCAGTTCAGGTTAACGAATCAATCTTCAACAAAAAACGAATCAACCTTCAAATCTTAAAATAATCAAACCTTAGTCCAGATTTAATATCCTAAGTCCATCTTAGTTCGAATAACCCAAAAACTCAATCAACACACTGGGAATTCAATTCCGAACCTTACTATACTAGTCCAAACTCACAAAGGTCCAAATCTAAATTCAATTAAACCTGTTCAAACACAACGTTAAACGCCATTAACGTCCTCAACACAAATTATACCTTAACCAGTCCAATTAACATCCAATTCGAACTCAATCCGCCATTTAACAGTCCAGTTACCTTACTATTGAGTCTAATTACCTTTAGATCAATACAATTACCATTAACAAGTAACCTCTGTTTCACCGAAACCTATCAATTGATGGTTTACATCAATTCTTGATGTAATCGATCAAATCAAGGATGAAATGATACAATACACAGATGAATAATCACGAAGATCCGATCTAGTGGCTCTGATACCACTTGAAAGAGCTCTCGGATCTAGATCGATAATGACATCGTGATAATCATTGTGTAATCAATACGATTAGGATGAATGCTGTTAGTGTGTGTTTGTGTGTGTTCAGAGAGGATTTCGGCAGAGTAACGAGGCAAAGGATTAATAATAAAGGCTCTGTTACATTACTGATAAACTTACAAGTATATATAAGTGATGACACATTCGTTAACTTAAACCTTAACGAATGTGTCATTCGTTACATTATATATAATAAATGAACAACCTCATTCATATTACATTATACTTAGCGAATTGCCCTTCATTCGTTGTCACATTCGTTAAGCAGGGTTAACGAATGTGGCTTACAATTATAACGAATGTGTCTTATTCTTTACAGGGTAACGAATAGCCTTACATTAGAGCGAATGGGGTTATTTACCAAAATACCCCTTACATTATCAAGTAATATAATAATAATATAATAAAGACAGACGCCCACATAGTGTATCAACATCCCCCGATAAATGATACCTCTTCCATGAATAATACTCCCACACTCGAACACTAATGCTACTACCAATATTAATAATTCCCTAATTAATGCTATTGTCAACAAAAATCTCCCACTGAACATGAATGCTAGTCGTAACAACCCTGATACTTCGTGACAGGAATATTCATTCCAACAATTTATGTCATGCAATTCTATAAATTTCAGTGGTACTAAAGGGCCAAATAGGGTAGTAAAATGGATCTAAAAGACAGAGTCTGTTATCAATACTAGTGGCTGCCCACCAGATTGCATCGTTGAATATTCTACTTGTACATTTTGTTGACAACGCCCTTAGGTGGTGGAATACGATTGTACAAATTCGGGGATAAGAGGCAATCAACCGCATGACTTGGGCAGAACTTAAAACCCTTATGTTGGAACATTTTCGTCCAAGGTATGAAATCCTGAAATTAGAACACGAACTCGAGAATTCGAAAATAAAAGGTGCGGACCACTTAGGATACACAAACTATTTTAACGAACTGGCTCGACTGGTGCCATGGTTAGTACCCAAGAATCTAAGTGTTTCGAACACTATATTGGGGCCTTAGCCCCAAAAGTAAAGAGTTTAGTTAATTCAATTAGCCACATAACTTTTGAGAATGCCGTGACACAAGCCGGTGGAGTAGCTTTTGATTTGGTTAGAAGTGGTGAGTTGAGAATGCCCAGGGAATCATCTAGTACAAAACGAACCAATTATGAAACATGGGTACTGTCAATTAAACTTGCACGTCCTACAACTCAAAACAATACCACGACAAACACTAGTGCAAAATGAAAAATATACAAAGAACCTTGGCCATAGTGTGGGAAATGTAATTATTATCATATAGGTGAATGTAGAACAAATGTGTGTTATAGATGTCGGAAGATCGGACACTATGCTCGTAGCTATGGAACCATTATGAACACTGTAAACCTACCGTTCAACCTCACCATTCACAGCTACCCCAACCGCAACCAATTTGTTCATCATCTATTCAACAAACCTAACCTATGGCAAACCATCTATTCAACCAATTTGCTCCATAAAGAACTTCCCCAAGTTAAACCAAGAGCAAGCATTGACGTCCAACTCGGTTAGAGGCTGTGTTTTATGATCGGATCAAATAGAATACGACAAAATTCAAATGTGGTGAAAGGTACATTTATAATTTATGACTTGTATGCTTTAGCTATATTTGATATGGGTACTGAAAGAAGTTTTGTTTCTACTAAATTTTTGCCTTTGGAAAAATATGTTGGTTACTGAACTAATAGATCCCTATGCTATAGAACTCACTAACAGTAAATCTAACTATTAAACAAATAGTCCAAAATCGTCCTCTTATCCTAAATGACCAACCATTCCTTATCGACCTACTCCTGGTAGAGTTAGGAAGCTTCGATGTTATAGTCGGTATGGACCGATTATCTAAGTAGAAGGCAGAGATTGTTTGTAACGAAAATGTAGTTAATATTCCTGTCTCGGATGATGAAGTGATTATGGTACAAAGAGAGAAATCTGGTACTATATTACCCCTCGTGTCTCATCTCAAAGTGTTAAAATGTTCACTCCAAGGGTGTATTGTATATTTGGAAAACGTGAGCATTATGACCCATGATGAAAAACATATACAAGATATCCCAATAGTATGCGAATACTTAGATGTTCTTCCATACAAACTTCCTGGATTACCACCTACCCGGACAAGTTGAATTTCGTATTGACCTAATCCCAGGAGCAGCACCTATTGCTAAGGAACCTTATCAACTTGCATCTTCCAAAATTCCATAATTATCTAGTCAATTGCAAGAACTATTAGACAAGGACATTATTCTTCCTAGTTTCCTCCTTGGAAAGCATCAGTATTGGTTGTGAAGATGAAGGGTGGAAGCTTTCAAATGTGTATTGATTATTAGGAACTAAACAAAGTAAGTATCAAAAACCCATATCCCTTTCCTCGAATAGACGATTTGTTTGACCAACTTTAGGGAGTAAACTATTTCTATAAAATCGATCTTAAATCCAACTATCTTCGAGTAAAAATCCAAGAGGAAGATGTTTCTAAAACATCATTTGAAGCTCGGTATGGTCATTATGAATTCTTAGTTATGCCTTATGGGCTAACCAATGCACCAGCAGTCTTCATGGATCATATAAACCGAGTTTGTAAGCCATACCTTGATAAATTTGTTATGGTGTTTATTGATGATACCTTGAAATATTCCTAAACCAAGGAGGAATGAGCAACATTTAAGAATAATCTTGGAGTTGTTAAGGCAGGAGAAACTGTATGCCAAGTTGTCAAAGTGTGAAATTGGCTACAAGAAGTGCAATTCTTAAGGCAAATTGTAAACCGACAAGGGATTCATGTAAACCTGAGAAAATTGAAAGGCACCAAAGTCACCAAAAGAAATTCGCCAATTTTTGGGACTACCTGGATATTACCGTCTCTTATTGAAAAATCTTTCCGTATAGCCCAACCATTAACCCTCTTTATCCAAAAAGATCAAATTGTTGATTGGGAAGAAAAACAAGAAATGGCCTTCCAACTGCTAAAACAAAAATGTGTCTAGCTCCAATACTAAATCTTCCAAACGAGACTGATGACTTTGTAGTTTATTGTGATGCATCTCAAAAAGGTTTAGCATGCGTGCTAATGCAAAGCAACAAGGTTATTTTATACGCTTCCAACAACTTAAAGTGCATTAGAAGAATTATATTATCATGATCAAGAATATAGAATGCTTTTTTTTACACTTGAGATCTGGGGATACTACTTGTATGCCACCACATGCACAAGTTACTCTGATCAAAAAAGCCTACAACACATTTTTTTTACCAAAAAGAATTGGACACGAGGCAACAAATATGGAGGGTTGTTAAATGATTATGATTGTGAAATTCAATGCCATCCAGGCCAGGCTAATATAGTAGCAGATGCTTTGAGCCGAGGAGATAGTATTAAGCCATTGAATGTATGACAACTTTGAATAATTGTCTAGACGAGCCTTACCCAGCAAATTCGTATTGCCAAAACGAAACCATAAAAGAAAACCACTTAGAAAGGGAAGAATTGCACGGAAATGAGAAGAAATTTGAAAAGAAAACTGATGAAATACTTTACTTCAAAAATCGAATTTGAATTTCGAACCTTTATAATCCCCATGAATGTATCATGGATAAGGAAAAACAAGTTCAAATATTCTGTTCATCCAGGTATTAGAAAAAGGTGTAACAATTTTGAGGAATCTTATGCGTTATCTGGTCTGAAAAAGAATATAGTCACGTATGTCAAATAATGCATGACTTGCACTGTAGTTAAGGTTGAGTATTAAAAACCTTCCAGAATGTTACAACAACCTGAAATACCTAAATGGAAGTGGGAACAAATTACAACGGATTTTGAAACACACCTCTGATGCTAGACTGTCTCTATCTAGTAAAAAATAATATAAATCAGTGTCCTAATCACCTTAAACTAGTCAGGGTAAGTAGAGTGTCGAACCACGAGGAGTATGTGGTCAGTGTAAAGTGTAAACGATTCCTAACATTATGAAGTAATTCAATTAAAGTGCTGATCACACTAGCAAACAGTTTGGTTTTATAATAACTGAACAAGTAATCAAAGATTTAATCAAGTAACAAAGACAAATTACACCTGGGAATTCAAACAAGCAAACTAACAGTAAACTCATGCACATAACAGAAAAACTATCCTGTGTCAACTACAGACTAACTAACCGGTTAAACCTTAGGCATCCACGCTCGCTAACACACGGCACTGGTTATCAAACGGTCCCTGCCAGGGTGACTCAACTAAAGGCAAACGTAGGCTTTCTCGCAATTAACAAGTCAAAACAATCCTATAAGCAATTATCATAGCAACTGGCACACTAATCGTTCCGATCGAAATAAACCTAAACTGACGTTGTGCACAATAATACTAGACATCAATACTCATAGATTAACATCAAGATAATTACAATTAATCGTTCTAGTATATGAGAAAATAACTGAAAGATTACAAACTATACATCCCGGGTATGACTCGAAGGGTCTAGCCGCGTCTCGGCATCTCTCGGGCTTCGACTATGATGGGTAGGATCATGTACGGGGCCTTGAGATGAATGGAGTGATGGTGGACAGCTATTCTCCTCCAAAAATGATCTGGAAACTTGATAATCCCCTCTAGGGTCGTCCAAATGTGTTATATAATAAAACCCTAACTTTCACGATTCTGGGGACCATCGCGTAGCGCGATGGTCTCCTCTCCTGGTCCATCGCGCTACGCGATGGACCAAAGTCAACGCCAGTTAAATTACAAGGCATCGCACCACCATTAATACCCATTGCACTATGCGATGGGTCTCTTCACTTAGCAAGTCCATATTAATGTCTCGGTTTGCGTGCTGGGCATCCCAGGTCTTCATTCCATGCTCGTACACGTCCAAATTAAGCGCGTTAAGTACCTGTGACCTGAAACATAATAAACACGTATGAAGTACCAAAGTTCCTAGACTAAACTAATAAAACGATTAAGTTAACACGTTAATATATGTACAAATAAACCGAACATCACATCCCCACACTTATCTTTTGCTTGCCCTCAAGCAAAACTCGAAAGTAAACATTAACCGCCATCATAGGTCCAACAATTTTATCACCATTAATACTTGTAAGGTTCAAGGTCATACCCGGTTTCCCAGACTGACACTTCCTAGATTGACAACCCACAAATAAAGTTAATGTTACAATAAAACCCTAGAATTTCCCGGACAAGTGTACTTTGTTTCCGGTTAGGGCATACATGTTCACACCCCTCACACTATCAACACTCCTCTCAGTTTAATATCTGAACTAGCAAAAGATGTGCTAGTATATGTCTCTGCCCTCAAAATACCTAATATGAGTTACAACTTAATAGCTTGCAGGTCAGTCTTATCTCCACCCATTAACCACCGGTTTCATAAAGACTCGGACTAAGGGTTTTGATGTGGCTTAGGTTTGGGTGCGGATTAGGCATATTTAGTGACTCAGGTGGATGAAACCTAGCTAAACAAACCAATATACATACTCACGAATACAAATGGACTGAATACACAATCAACTGCTATTTACATACTCGACTGCTAATAATAACTGAAATACTAAACTGATAACTTATTTTTGTCTCTTTGCTTATTTTTCAATTTTTTTAGAGTGCAATAATAACTGAATTAACTGATAGTTACAACTCAGAACTTGACAACTTTACAAATCATAAAACTAAATACAACTCGATATATACAACTCGATAACGAACTAGATTTCATCACACGTGTAAAAATAAAATAAAGGCCAACGCTGAAATGGTGTGTAATGTTAAGTTTAGCAAACAAAAGAGGAATATGGTCCAAACGGGCTCCTAGAGGATAATGTTGGGTAAGGAATTTATTTAGTTGGGAAATATGTACGGAACGGGTTTTCTAAAGTCCTAATCTCCATACAGGTGGTGGTATTAAGATCTCGAAAAGCATGTGACAAGCAAGTTCTAATTCTATAAAACATACCGGTTTCCCTCAATAAATGACAAGACATGTTTTATATCTATTATATAATATGTGTATTAAGTATAGGGGCTAATCTCACAATATGTCTAGAAATATGGGCTGCCGATATGAAACATGTATCCCCGTCCCCTTGACTCGTTATCCCGGCCTAAACGATTCCATTTTCACCTTCTCATTTTAAAAACATTTGTCGGGAAAACTATCGAGAAGCTGAAAAACCAACCATGACCAAAAACCTCTAACTTGGCATTAATAGCAATAAGTGACAATTAACAACTTAAGTTTCCGAATACTCTTTGAGGTACTATTGGGCTAAAAATTTTCAATTTTCCCCAATCACCACACTTGAGGTTGACATTGTCCTCAATGTTAAAATAATAAAACAATTAATAATCATTTGGGGGACGGGGTTGAACTGACAGTTTGACTACTTAAAAACTCGGGGAACATATGTGATGACTTAAGCAAAATATACAATTACATTTCTAAAAACTAACATACAAATAATAAAATAGTTTATGAAACCGAAATCACCTGATAATAATGACAATGCAATGTTAAACTCGGCCCACAACTCTCAACACACTCGTGACACACGTCTCCACTACTAACCAATACCGACTAACCAAATCCGCACAAATCTCGAGACATGTATAAGCAACCACTCACAAGTATAACTATTTAGGTCTTTCGAGAGTTCCAAAAGCAACAAAACATATATTCAAATCTACAAATATACAAATCAGATACAGCAGACAAGGTGGGAGGGCTGTTATGTAAAAATATTATTATATTATTATTACTTATTAATTTTTAATAATATTTTTTTGGAGGTCCGAGGACCCATCGCGTAGCGCGATGGATCAGGTAAGCACACGTCGCGCTACGCGACCCAATTAATTCGAATTAGGGTTTGGACCCCATCGCATAGCGCGATGGGGTTGGTCTTGGTGTCATCGCGCTATGTGATAACGTCAGATGTTTGGGAAGTCCCAGCCACCATCGCGTAGCGAGATGGTGAGCTGTCCAGGACCATCGCGTAGCGCGATGGTCCCCAGTGAACATAAATTTTTTGCCGATTTGGGGTCGGGCATTTTCCGACCCGGTCATTTTTCGACATCCCAACATCACCCTGAACACGTTTCCGAAGTTGGAATTTGCAATACTTACCTGGAACGCCGTGGAATTGACCAAAAGCTTAACGAACCTCCATGATGCATACTTCACCAAAATCCTACCCACACTTGGACTTTACTGCACATAACTTGAGAAAAAGTCAAACAACGACTTAACAAAAAGAAAATAAAATGGAACACACTTACAAACCCCAGGTTGCCTCCCGGTTAGCGCTGAATTGCGTGTCTACAGCTCGACAATGCCTCGAATGCTTCAAGTAGTTTCAATAACCGATGACGTCACCATGGAACTCATCGATTCCTTTTCTCTCCACCCCTTCCTTGTTGTCGGGTTCTCACCATCTTTCATCTTAGTTCCTATCTCATCCCATCCTTTTCTCTTCATGCTACTTTTCAGCTCGTTCCGGTTAGTTATAAAACATCCCTCTCTTGTATGATTTGTGCATGATGGTACACACTAGTCAACAAGAGGGTTAGTAGCATTTTCAAACAATAATAACCTCTTAACACGGTTCCCACACTTAATGCCCAAAAATCCCTCAGCATAATCAATTACCGCATGTGCTGTGGCAAGGAACGGCCTGCCCAGTATGACTTCAGATTGTTTAATATTACCCTTGGCATAATCAAGTACGAGGAAGTCAACTGGGTAACTAAATTCATCCACTTGAACCATTACATTAGTGACCATGCCCCGGGCTTGTGTATGAATTTGATTTGCCAACACCACGGTGGTGTTTACACTTTCTAACGGGCCAAACTCATACTGATCATATAAACTGCCGGGCATGACACTAACACAAGCTCTAAAATCTAGAAGTGCCCGATCAGTTTTAAAATCTCCAATTTGAATTGATAAAAATGGCACTCCCGGGTCTTGGAGTTTACTTGAGGTGGTATTATCCTCCACCTCCTTATCTTCCGTGTTGGTCAACTTAGTATTTAAACATTTCTCACAAGTGCAGTTTTCACAAAAATATAATTCGTCAGTTTTAATTTAACTTCATTTTGGAAAACCATTTCATTTTTCCCAACACATTCATTCTTATCACTAACATCATTCACCGCCTCAACAATCTACGGTGGTGATTCAACTTCAACACAGTTAATTTCAAAATGAGATAAAAGACTTACTGCGTTGATGTGCACACTATTACCTTTCTTAGAGCTTGAACTGGCATGTTGTGGGTTCACTGTGGTATCGCTCGGTAGCTGACCCGCGTTCTTCTGAAATCTCGCCACGTCTGCTGCGAACTGACCAATCTGCGTTGACATTGCCTCTGAAGACTTATCTCTTAACTCAAACTTTCTCTGCGTTTCCTTATGATTATCTGACACAAGCTTCAACAACGCATCGAGTTTTGAATGTATTGACTCATCTGAATTTCCCGAACTACCCTACTGCTGGTCCTAATTCTGATTAACTGACGAACTGTTACCCCAGTAACCATCTCTGTTATATCCCTGACTGTTATACTGACTGTTCGAACCACCCTGTCAGTAGCTGTTCTGCTGTCGGTTCTGACTGGTCCCTAAAAGTTTGGGTTGACTAGTTCGACGCGTTCCCGTATTTGAAATTTGGGTGATTCCTTAGGCCCGGGTGATAAGTGTTCGAATTGAACCCTTGGCCCTTGGACTCCCCGTACGCGTAACTGACTTCCTCCTCATCGGTATACTCGTCATCATCAACCTCGAGGCAATCTTCAACCATATGCCCCAACTCGCCACAATCTTAACAAACTGGGAATTTCACCTCAACTTTACTAACCTCCTTCTTTTTCTCTTTCCGATAACCCGCGAGTTCCCGTTCCAACCCTGCAATTCTGTCTGACTCGCTCGAGGCTGATTTAACTGATCGGGTGACCCCGACTTTTCATCTTCGTTCGGCAGCTGCTTCTGACTTGGAATTCTCACACATAAACTCAAGAAAATCCCAATCGTCCTCTTCGGGTTGATTCAATGACATACCATTACACGATGATTTCAAATATTTTCTGTCTTCAAAAGTCAACCCATCAACAAAGCACTTGACCAACTCCCACAACTCAATATGATGGTGCAGACATTTCTTAATCATCTCCTTATAACGAGTAAAGGCCTCATGAAATAACTCACACGGTGACTGTGAAAAATGTCGAATCTCCATCCGGGCCTCGTTAGTCTTCGACTGCGAATAGTACGTTAAGGAAAACCTGCTGCATCTCAGCCTGGCTCCCAATACTATGCACCGGTAGCGAGTGAACCATTGTTTTGCTTTGTGTTTTAGTGAAAACTGGAACAACCGCAACCGAACCTCATCCTGATCATATGTACCATCACCGATCGACCCGCAAATAGCAGAAAAATCTGACAAGTGTGAAATGGGTCTTCCGATCCCAGTCCGTGAAAATGTGGAACTATGTTGTTATAGGACGGACGGGATTTAAATGTCGGCTGTCCCGGCTCGTGAACCTGTGGGACAATCGGTGAAGCTTCATCTAAAATAGCCGGTCTGAACCGACTGTTAACACCCTGGACTGGAGGCCCATAATTCCTTCGTCTGGCCCTCGGTTCCTCAAAACCTCCCCTATTAACCTGAATCGGCTTTCTGCGTTCCTCCCGAAATCTTGCAATACCATCTCTGTCTCGGTTTTTGTTCCTCCACCTGTCACCTTTTACCCTAACCGGTTTCTGAACCTCTTCAAACTCTTCAATCCGAATACCCTGATCTGCATTTCTTGGCTCTCGTTCCTCCTCATCCCCCTCTTCTTCGTCTTTAGTGTGAATACTGACATGATCACAATCTCGAATAATCGGTTGTTGGTGATGAGGGGTATTGTTCGGGGCTGATGGTCCGGGTCTGTCATGGTTTCGGTTTCGGTTTCGGTTTCTAGATTGTCAGGCAGAATTTTGTGGTGGTGATATGTCATTATTAGGTAGATTTTGTTCGGGTTGGAAACCTTCGGGTGGTGGGTTTTGGTTTTGATCCTGGTTCTGGTTCTGACCTTCCATATCTGGCTGTCAGATCTGCACTCGGTTTTGCCGAGCTATGCGTTCGATTTCTGGATCGTAAATCAGCATGGAATTTCTTCCTGAATGACGGGTGTGCATAAACCTGTTACCTGCAAAAATAGCACACCACGCATAAAATGGGAAAACGAAATAAACTAAACTAAAAATAAAAATAACAACTAAATTAATCAAATTTAAACAAAGAAATCAATTAACACAAAAACACTAAGCGCACTAACTCCCAGGAAACGGCGCCATTTTGATGCTAGACTGTCACTATCTAGTCAAAAATAATATCAATCAGTGTCCTAATTACCTTAAACCAGTCAGGGTAAGTAGCGTGTCGAACCACGAGGAGTATGTGGCCAGTGTAAAGTTTAAACGATTCCTAACAATATGAAGTAATTCAATTACAGTGCTAATCACACTAGCAAACAGTTTGGTTTTATAATAACTGAACAAGTAATTAAAGATTTAATCAAGTAACAAAGACAAATCACACCCGGGAATTCAAGCAAGCAAACTAACAGTAAACTCATACACATAACAGAAAAACTATCCTGTGTCAACTACAAACTAACGAACCGGTTTAACCTTAGGCATCCACGCTCACTAACACACGACACTGGTTATCAAACGGTCCCTGCCAGTGTGACTCAACTAAGGGCAAACGTATGCTTTCTCGCAATTAACAAGTCAAAACAATCCTATAAGTAATTATCATAGCATCTGGCACACTAATCGTTCCGATCGAAATAAACCTAAAGTGATGTTGTGCACAATAATACTAGACATCAATACTCATAGATTAACATCAAGATAATTACAATTAATCGCTCTAGTACATGAGAAAATAACTGAAAGATTACAAACTACACATCCTGGGTATGACTCGAAGGGTCTAGCCGCGTCTCGGCATCTCTCGGGCTTCGATTATGATGGGTAGGATCATGTACGAGGCCTTGAGATGAATGGAGTGATGGTGGACAGCTATTCTCCTCCAAAAATGATCTGGAAACTTGATAATCCCCTCTAGGGTCGTCCAAATGTGTTATATAATAAAACCCTAACTTTCACGATTCTGGGGACCATCGAGTAGCGCGATGGTCTCCTCTCCTGGTCCATCGCGCTACGCGATGGACCAAAGTCAACGCCAGATAAATTACAGTAGCGCGATGCCCCACCTTCAATACCCATCGCACTATGCGATGGGTCTCTTCACTCAGCAAGTCCATATAATGTCTCGGTTTGCGTGCTGGACATCCCGGGTCTTCAGTCCATGCTCGTACAGGTCCAAATTAAGCGTGTTAAGTACCTGGGACCCGAAACATAGTAAACACGTATGAAGTATAAAATTTCCTAGACTAAACTATTACAACGACTAAGTTAACACGTTAATATATGTACTTATAAACCGAACATCAACCTCCCTAAAGCATCCCAAGGAAATTATGCAATTTATTTAATAGTTGACCGATTAACCGAATCTGCACTCTTACTTACGATTCATAACAACTACACAACTAAAAAACTCACCCACATTTATATAAACGAAATCGTATTTTGACGTGGTGTGCCTATTTCAATAATCTTAGATCGTGGTAGTCATTTCACTTCTCATTTTTGGCAAGTTGTGCAAGAAACTTTAGAAACCCAAATCGATCTGAGTACGACCTGTCATCCTCAAACAGATAACTAATCTGAGAGAACTATTCAAACACTAGAATATTTAATTCGTAATTTTGTAGTAGACTTTGAAGGGAATTGGGAACAACATCTCCCACTGGTTTAATCCTCATATAATAATAGTTATCATAATATTATACAAGCGGCACCATATCTAATACTATACAAGCGAGAATATAGATCGTCACCTTGTTAGATTGAAAGTTGGCGACACTCAAAATACAAAATCCTATTTCATTGTGGAAACCACAGATAAAGCTCGTATGATTAAAAACATAATGAAAGCCGCCTGAGACTAGTAAAAGAACTATACCAATATACGTAGGAAATGGTCGAATTTTGAATGGTGTTATTGTTAGAGCATAATGTCTATTGCTAGGGTCTTAGATGTAATAGATATGATTGTATAGTGCTTAATATGTCAAATGTATGGTTTGTAATATCCTATAAATAGGACTTATGCGGTTGTATGTAGACTTTTGGGTGCATGTTAAAGTGAGAGAATAGAGAGAGAAAGCTGTTGTAAAGTCATATCTTGTAATCATTCAAGTTATCAATGAATATGTGCTTAATGTTTACTTGTTTGTATTCATTCTCAATAGATTCTGCACATTGAGTTATAGGCTGTAACATCTAGAGATCCTGAGAGTCATCTACATCATCATTCTAGGCATTTTCAAGTGGTATCAGAGCTTTATGGCTCGTAATTGGCTTGAATATTTCAAGTTTTCAAAGGTTTTCTCTTTATCTACCACTTCAACCGTCAAAAGTCCTTCAAACTTTTACAAAACCTTCCTTACACATTCGAGAGAAATCCTTCAAGTTTTCATTCAATTCCTACATCATTTAAATCCTCAAACTGCCAAAATTCCAAAATGAAGATTTCCAATGAATATGTAAAAGTAGCGTATATGTCTTTCACGTATAACATATAAGGCGTATAACTTATACGCCGCATATGTTGTAAGGTGAATACTTATATGCTAGCTACTTATACGTTGACTACCTACATATCCGTTGACCATTCCATTCTTATACGTTGACTTGACCTTCAAACATATCCGTTGACCATTGTACTTATACGTTGATCATTCATTCATATATATCCATTGACAAGAAACATATACGTTGACTTTCTTTTATCAACATGGAAAACTTAAGTGCATTTGTGTCACAACCATCTGCCCTACTTCAAAGCACTAACTTGGAAAATGAAATGGGGACATCCAACAAGCCTCCCAAGCTTCTTAGGATGGAAGATTATCCATCATGGGCCGACAAGTTTGAAACGTATGTTCAAGCTTTGAACTATAAACGTGGACAACACTTGAGGAAGAGTACATTATTCCCAAGAATGAGAATGGGCTAAATTATCTATTGTCTTAAATTGCTGATGCGGAGAAAGCTTTGTTCCTAAAAGAGAAGAAAATGTTGAATCTCTTTCAACAAGCCATCAAAGCTAAGCTTTTTCAACTATTGCAGCATAATGGTTCGTTTTATTCAATTTGGCATGCATTGTTGAACAAAGATCGAGGAAACATGAGAAAGAGTAAAATAGCACTGCTGAAGAAAGAATTTGATATATTTACTCAAGTAAATGGAGAATCTTTCGCACAGTTGGTTGAAAAATATTGCTATCTGGCGAATGAAATGAAGAGGCTGACGATTGACAAGCCTGAGTATGAATACATTGAAAAGCTAGCCGATGCGTTACATGAAAAATGGGGTACTTATATAATGATTCAGCAATCAAACCCCATTGCATATGCTTATCTAAATATTGCAAGTTTTATCGAGAAGCTTGAAGCTTATGATGTAGAGCTTAGAAAGAAGCAAAAGATGAAATCAACAGCCGTATCACAAGATGTGGGATTGTACTACAAAGGTTCACAATCAAGTGTTAATTCTAATTCCAAGATTCCCACTGCATTCTGTGATGAACAAACTGGTCAAGCATTTGTAACTAGTGTACTTGCTACTTCTGATACTCCACAAGTAGTTACCCAGGGACCATTCATGTATCTTAAACTTTTAACACACAAGACCCTGATGCGTTACATTGCAACATTGTTGTAAATTTGAAGAAAACTAGGTGCCTAACCACTGAAATTGTCAAGGAACATATGGCAATTCTGGGTCAGTTCTGGAATTGTATGAATGTTTAGTTGCTAGACGGATTGGCAACTACAATATGAAAAAAGAAGATTATGATCAAATCGACCCAAAATAGATGGAAATGATTGACATCCGTTGGTGCATGGCAAGTGTAATAAGAAGAGATTAAAGATTCAAAGAAATCACTGGAAGAAATGTATTGGATGGATCCAATTCAAAGCTGGGCTTTGACAATTCCAAAGTGAGATGTTTCCGATGCAAAGAAAAAGGACACTTCAAGAGGGAATGCACAAGCAAAAATGTGGATGATAATGCTGCAACTCCATTTGGACGGGATTACTACAAGCAAGCAATATATCATCGTCTCGAGGGAGAGTCTGCAAAAGGAAAGAAACCGATTGAAGCATCAACTTCACAACAAAAGGCTGCTACAGCTCAAGTAGATGAGGGGTTCAACTGGAACTCGGTATTTCAAGCTAATGTAGCTGAAGTTGTTGAGGAATGTGAACATGTTGATATAAAGGAAGAAGTTCATCCGGTTGAGGATATAATTGAGTTGATGGATGATGACAAATAAGTTGATCAAGATGAATCTGATGACAATCTTTCATGAACCTATGACAAAATTCACACGGTTCCTTCTGATTATCTTATCTCGTAATTTCCACGTGATATATTTGAAAGTTTTGCAGGTTGGTTTAATGGCCTGGAAGTTCCACGGTAAGATAGATTTTGGAGAAGAAGAGATTGAGGATGAATCAGATGTCAAGGAATCAAGTAAGATTGAAGATTCAAAAGAGAAGGTGGTTGATGAAACTGTTGAAATGGTTACTGATGAAGATTATGATATTTCAAGTGAATGTTTTCCAACCGATCAAGCATTCATGGCAAATGAGGTAATTCTAAACTTGAAATTCATGTGGAAAATGTGAATTGCCTTGTGATGAATGTGACTTTAAAACTCTTGAAATTAACGAGTTGAAAAGGCACTATCACAAAGCATTGTTTGATCTTGATGTTGTTAATGAGGCATATATGAAACTTCAAACGTTTGAAAAGAATTTATGGGAAAGGATTTTACAAGATCAGAAAACTATTTCAATGTTAAAACACACGGTTGAAGATAAACAAATTGCCATCAACAGACACATAGACGAAAATGCAGCACTCAAACTTGAGCTTCAAACACTCAAGATTGAGACTGAAAGAGTTAATTTGAAATTAGTAAGCTATGCTGCATCGTCATATGTTCTTGATCACATTATTCCTAAAAATTCATCAAAACATAAGACTAATGAGACCAAGAACATGAAAGAGGATTATCATGTCGTGCCTCCACCCATGTGGAATGCTTATATTCCAATGAAACCAAAAGGTTTCAAAAAGGCACTAAATGTGGAACTCAACACTCCACATCATGATAACTCAAAGTCTGTTGATGATGATTGTATTCAATCTGAAAAGAATGAAAGTTCTGGATGTAATATGGATGTAATATGTCAACAGGAGTTAAAATGGTAGAATCAGTGTTAACCGAGGAAGCAGCTAAGGATCATGGGTTGGGTAATGAAAAGGAAGTTATGGATTCGAAAAGATTTGCAAAAACAAGTTTTATCACAAACAATCTCATCGATTTAAACCACTTCAAGAGAAAAAGATTGTGTTGGTGCATGGCAAAACATCTGAATCTGAAAATGAAGCTGTCTTTAGAAATCAATCGAATAAAGAGTTTTATCGGTTGAAAGCAGAACGTGATTAGGTTGAAACTACATCTCAAATCAATAAGTTTATTGATAGGAGACGTTGTTTTAATTGCAATGAGGTTGGGCACGTATTTTACGCTTGCCCCAATTGATATAAACACGATCACATTCGGCATCAAAAGACCGTGAGCAAGAAACCTGGTCTAGGTTATGTGAATGAGAAGAAACCAATAAGTGTTCCTGAAAATGTAAAAATCTTAAAACGAGATGAGTCAGTTAAAATTGATGTTGAAAAGGTTGTTAAAACTGATATTTCAAAATTAAAAGTTTCTAAAACAATTCAAACATCGTTTTATAACAAAGGCAAGCCACAGGTCAAAACTGGGTGGTAAAAACTGTTAAACCACCAGAGGTTGTTGAGAAAGTAATAACTAAATCTGAGTCACAAGTGACTAGTGAAGATTCATTAACTGGTGATTCAGATTGTGATGATGTTAGATTGTTATACAAAAACTTCAAACAACCCAAGACCAAGAAGGCTTGGGTTTCCTTATTTCACTAAACTGTTAACTGTATGTGCAGGGGCTTCCAAGATCTCACGATTCTAGTTGGATAATGGATAGTGGAGCCTCTAGGCACATGACGGGTACTCTCTACTTGCTAAATGATGTCAAATCAATAAGAGGAGGGTATGTCGGTTTTGCGGGAGACCAAAGAGGATAAATTGTTGGTCAGGGCACTTTGACAAATGGAAAAGTTACATTTGAGAATGTCAACTACATTTCAGAGCTGGAGAATAATCTGCTGAGAATATCATAAATTTTTGATAAAAATTTCTCTACACATTTCACTGGTGGAAAATGTTTAATTTTGAAACCAGGTTTCAAAATTCCTGAAGAGTGGATTCTCATGCGCGCTCCTCGAGAGAATGATCTTTATGTCATGAATAAGAGCAATGCATCAACATCTTCAGGATCTACTCAATGTTTCATCTCAAAAGCATCTGAACGGGAGTCGATATTATGGCATCGAAGGATTGGACATATAAGTGTGAGGAAGATGAATCATCTGATTCATAAGAACTTGGTTGAAGAAGTTAATGTGAGAAGTTTTCAGTTACATGAAGAGTGTTTGGACTGTAAAAAGAGAAAGCAGGCAAAGAAACCTCATCCGAAGAAAATTGTCAACACCATCAACTTACCGTTCGAATGTCTCCATATGGGTCTATTTTGTCCAGTGAATGTCAAAAGTATCACAGAAGAACTTTATTGTCTTGTGGTTACTAATGATTACTCGAGATTTTCGTGGGTGATGTTTTTGGAATCAAAGGAAGAGACATATGATTTCCTTATGATCTTATTCAAAAAGCTTCAAAATTTGTATCATCTACTGATCCGTTGAATAAGAAGTGACAATGGGACGGAATTCAAGAACAACAAAATGCTTGAGTACTGTAATGACCGGGGAATTCTTCATGAATTCAGTGCACCGTACACACCATGACAAAATGGTGTCGCTGAACGAAAGAATCGAACCTTGATTGAAATGGCTCGAAGTCTGCTTTCTGTTTCAAAGTTACTAGTGAATTTTTGATCGGAAGCAGTAGCGACAGCTTGTTATACAATAAATCGGGTGCTTACAGTCAAGAAATTTGACAAGACGTGTTTTGAGCTACTAAATCGTCGGACACCAAATCTGAAGTGGCTTGAACCGTTTTGATCAACATGTACTGTTCTTGATCCTAGTTGCAAATTTGGTCCCAAATCTATTGAATGATTCTTTGTGGGGTATGCTAGTCCACTAAGACGTGTATACATTCCTAGCCTTCACAGGATTGTACAAGTTCAAAATGTTGATTGTCAAAGATATACTCCTACCATTCAACGACCAGGGGATTCAAGGTTGTTTGATTACAAAAGTCTTTGGGAGAGTTTCAAACTTCCTGAAAAGATTCTTTCTGATCAGACTTTGACGATGTTATACAATTAACAGTTGTCAGAAGATTGTGTAACGACACCTGAAGTTCCTCAAGATGTACCTGATCATGTTCAATCGATGACATGCCAGAGACTAATCCTGTTTTTGATGACAATGGTGAATCAGATGAGGAGATCATTGAAGCTATTTCTCCATCCAACATTGCTACTGAAGTGTGTGAGAACAATCTCTAACTTGAAGTGGCAGTACCTACCGAGGTGGTGCCGAGAACTTTATCCTACCATCCCGAAGATAATATAATAGGAGATCTGAATGCTCGGGTGCAAACAAGACGTCAAATTGATCAGAACCTCCAGTGTTTTTATTCTAACGTTTCTCCTTTACAAAATCAATTCTCATTTAAATTTTTTATTTCTCAGGTTGAGCCAAAATCATATAAAGAAGCCCTAACAGAAGAAAGCTGGGTGAATTCCATGCAAGGGGAGCTTATTCAGTTTGAGAAGCTCGGGGTCTGGAAATTGGTTGATCTACTTGAAGATAAAAAGGCAGATTAACACCAAGTGGGTGTTCAAATGAAAAAGGGATGAAAATGGGATCATTGTTAGAAACGAGGCAAGACTTGTTGTTCTGGGTTTTAACAGAGGGAAGGTATCGACTACAACGAGGTTTATGCACCAGTTGCAAGGCTAGAGGCTATTCAGATCTTTCTAGCATTTGCTTCTTGGAAGAGTTTCAAAGTTTATCAGTTGGATGTGAAATCAGCATTCCTTAACGGGAAAGTTAGTGAAGAAGTCTATGTAGGAAAACCACCGGGTTTGTCGATCCAAACCACAAAGAAAAAGTGTATTTGCTTGATAAAGCCCTTTACGGTCTCCATCAGGCCTCAAGAGCTTGGTATGAGACGTTGTCTCAACATCTTTTGGACAATGGGTTTATCACAGGAACCGTCGACTGTACACTCTTGACCAAATTAGTTGATGGATATCTACTGATCGTGCAGATACATGTCGATGATATAATTTTTGATTCGACAAATGATGATCTGTGCAAGCAGTTTGAAGAATTAATGAAGAATAAGTTTGAGATGAGTGCAACGACGGAGATGAAATTTTTTCTTAGACTTCAAGTAAAACAGATGTCAGATGGTATCTTTATCCATCAGACCAAGTATGTCAATGACTTATTGACGAAGTTCAACATGTCTGATGCATCGGCAATCAGCACTCCTCTACTATTGAGTCATAGGATCGGTCCTGATCCTAACGGGGAGAAGGTTGATCAAACCTTATACCGATCTATGATAGGCTCATTGATGTATCTTACTGCTTCTCGGCCAGACATCATGTATGCTACCTGTTTGTGTGCCCAATATCAGTCAAATCCGAAGGCTTCACATCTCATGATCGTCAAAAGAATTCTTCGTTATCTCAAGGGATGTCCGGGTGTCGGTCTCTGGTATCCGAAAGACGATGAGTTGGTGTTAAGGGCTTATTCTGATTTAGATTACGGAAGCTCTAAGCTGAATGCCAAATCTACAATGGCAGGGTGCCAATTCTTTGGCAAGCGTCTTGTCAACTTGCAATGCAAGAAAAAAATCACGGTTTCGTTGTCTACCTGTGAAGCTGAGTATGTAGCTGCAACCAATTGCTATTCTTAGGTTCTTTGGATACAACGACAGATGCGAGACTACGGTTTGAATTTTCTTACTACCGCTATCTTCATAGATAATAATGCAGCCATTTCCATAACTAAGAATCCGGTAAATCACTCTAAAACTAAACATATTGAGATACGGTATCACTCGTGACTGCTACGAAAAAATGTTGATTACTGTAGACAAAATTCACACTGATGAATAAAAAGCCGATCTTTTCACCAAAGCTTTTGATAAGTCAAGATTTTAATACTTATTAAAACTAAATGGTTTAAAAGTTTTGGGTAGTGTTGATAAGGGAGTTACCGAGATTACAAGTGTGGTAGATACCTTGTGATTTCAAATATCAGAGTCAAATTCTCTTTTGTAAATAATTTTTTATATAGTTTTTGATTTTAGGGGAAGAAAATTTCAAGAAAAACCAAAAACAGTGAAAATTTTGAAAAAGCCAAAAACATTAAAAAATGTTGCTCCTCTGAAATTGAGTTTGTAAGACCCCGAATCCCGGGAATCCTACATTTGGTAATCATGTCAAAAACTTATAAAAATTTAAAACCAAGAAAAATTTCGTTTTATTTAAAACCGATTCAGAGTAAATAACAGCGGAATAATAAGTGTCAAGATTCGCAAAAGCTTAACAAAATTTTAACCCAAAGCAACTCATTTTATTTGAAAACCAGTTCAGAGTATAAAATCAACGGAAAGTCATAAGTATCAAACAAGTTCCCAAAAACCGGGAAATATGCCCAAAACCAAATTCAAATGCGTTGAATAATAAATTAAAAATAAACAGTCTTCATTATTAATTTTCCCGACTAGCTATGCCTTCAACCGACAGAGTAGTATCGAGCACGTCCAAGCGGTATGCATCCTCCTCGTAACCTGAAAACTCACACTAACATACACACAAAGTCAGCTTGAGCTGAGTGAGTTCATGTTTTAATAATTGACATCTGTATAAATCGTTCCAAGAATTTAAAATATAAAATGGGATATAAATGGTTAGGCCTTAATAAACAGTAAGTAGTCATACTTATATTTCTATATAATTATATCCCTATTCATAACATCCAAGTAATAACATCAGGGTCGAGCACACGTACAACCCAAACACGTAACATTCCATCCAACGTATGCAAACACAAGGTAGGCATACGAAAAACATCCTTAGTCAATAACGACTAATTAACATCAGGGTCGAGCACACGTACAACCCAAACACGTAACATTCCATCCAACGTATGCAAACACAAAGTAGGCATACGCACACATCCTTAGTCAATAACGACTAATTAACATCGCCAATCATTGGCCATACAATAACACATGTATAAACATATGTATATATATATTATTCCAAAATATACCATACTACAAGTAAGCCATCCTTAGTCACTAATGAATAACTAACATCCCTAATCATGCCGTTAAACGAACAAGTAGGGAAAAGTAAGTGATATAAACTTAAATTTGCCAAATTGATGGGGTGTTAGTTTCTAGCAAAAGTCTTGATAATGATGGCAGAAATGTAATAGCTGGTCATACTCAAGCCTTTTAATCAGAATGATTGTTTAAATTTTTCAAAACATAGCTATCAGTAAGTGGTTAACGCTTCAATAATGTATGGCCATAAATCCACTATTGATGGGATGCATTAGGGTTCCTGGATCCATCGGGTCTTTGTGCAGTTTATCATCTGGGAATTCATTTCGATGAATATTTAAACAAGCTATAAAAAGCAAACCCACAGACTAAGCTACTTTATTAGTCATTAAACTTGATCGCAAAAGTACTTGTGTACAGACTTCACTACTAACTTGATCAAAATCCGCTGTTAGACACACGTTGTTTTCTTGCTCGCGTCTTATTACCATTAAGAAATGGACCACAAGGGACACAACGTTTTCAAGCCGACAGATGAAATCGTGCATACTCATCCATTGGAAAGGACCTTAGAGTATTGATTGATAACAGGGGTATGTCTTGTAGTGGGAATTATTTGCTGATATGTTTAAAAATGAAAGTCTTTTTTATTAGGGCTCGGATTTTCAGTATCCTAGGCAAGCAATATGTTCGGGATAATCCCAGGATATGGTATCTTCCAAGGTAACATGTATCCTAAATATATTGTATGATTAACAAATTGTTTGCTATCTTTCCTTGTTTACCAGGTCAAAAGACGTGACCACGATTCCCAAAAGATCCGGACTTAAAGCTGATTACTTCAAATAAAGCATGTTAAAAAAGGAAACGCGGAAATAAGTTGGCCAATTGGAAGGAGTAATTATTTCCAGGAAAATAGGAACGGCTAATAGAAAGAATCAATTGTTTCCTAATTTATAGGAAAGTCTGTTAGCTACTTTTTGTTATAAATAGAGCACCAACTCGGATCAATACACACACTTTTTCACTCCAGAGTTACTAGTACTAGCTCTCATTGTAATCAGGATCCAGTTTGAGCTCCACCACTTGTAATCACCTTTTTTATTAATAAATTGGTGGTGATAGTTTTCACCACCCGGGTTTTTTCTTGTTATCCAAATGATAACGGGTTTTTCCTCGCAACAAATCTCTGTGTTGTAACGGTTTTTTGTTCATTTCAAGCAAGCACCAAGTCCCATTTACTAATTTGGTTACGAAATCACCTTTGTCAATTTTTGACCAAAACAATTTGGCGCCCACCGTGGGGCACTCGGTGCTTTAATCTATCAAAACCATTTGTTTCATTCTCAATTACTTTCATCCCTTCATCATGGCCTCTCAACCAAAAACCAGCTCCATTATTGCTCCGGTGGTCACCGCTGCTTCAAGTGTTCACCAGTCATGAAGAAGAACACTCAATCTATAGGAGAACTTCCACCATACCCGGGAACCTCTACACGGGTAGATCCGGTTATCTCTAGCAGTGATATTTTTGCTTTGATGAAACAGGTCAAAACTCACATGGAGCAGCAAGAGAAGACTAACTCAAGTCTATTTAAGGAGATTGAAGGGATCAAGAAAAAACCAGGGCAGGAGGCCACTCCAATCATGCCCGGGGCTCTTGATTTTGGTTCTCCAGGATCATCTATCCTTAGAATCCCGGATCCTTGGGGACACAATCAACAAGGACTCTGTCTCAGCAGCAGTCAGGATACTGGGGAACTTATCCTTCGGTATCCTCGGAGTTACCCAGACCAACGAGGCCAGAATCCATCAACATGCAGCCTCATTCAACTATGCCAACCGGCATATTCTCATCAGGATCTCCCATGCTGTCCTCTAAAGTACATATCAGGGATGATATCCCTATACAAGCATCACCTTATCCTGAGGATACCCTCAATGGAAATGCCAGTCGTCAAGGTTCAGGATACCAGAGACCTAGCCACGATCTCGGTAACAATTTATTTAATTCAAATTTATACACTAACCATGGATCTGTGCAGGATAAGCGAATATCTCCCAAGATAGCCAGGTAACTGTAGAAAATGAAGGATATGATTTCCAATATCCCAGGGATAATACGTCCCATAGCTGAAGTCCCCGCAGGTAGGTACAGGTTATCCAGGTTCACTTGGCCTATACGTGACGTGGAAATCCCCAAGAAGTTCCAAACTCCCAACATGAAGCTGTACGACGACACTACGGATCCTGAGGAACACGTAGCTCAATACAGAGAAAGGACGGAGATCAACCCCATCCATATTGACATCAAAGAAGCTTGCCTATGCAAGGGATTCGGTTCAACACTAACGGGACTAGCTCTCAAATGGTTATTAAGTATTCGTTCCAATACTATCAGTTCATTTGCTCATTTGATTAACTTATTTAATAATCAACTTTCTTGTAGTAGATCTTTTGAGAAAATGACAGGTGATTTATATAGAATTGTTCAACATAATAATGAATCCCTAAGGGATTACATAACTAGATTTAGCAGGGAAGCTTTGGATATCCCCAACCTTGACATGGCGGCTGCTGTCGAAGCCTTCAAGATGGGACTAAGGAAGGATTCTCCTTTCTATGACGACCTTGTCATGACTCCATGCATGAATCTTGATGAAGTCAGAAACAAAGCGTTACGATACATTCGGCTAGAGGATGACAAGAAGGCTCATGGAATTTTGGCTATCCCAAATTATGAATCTACCAACAGGAAGTTAGACTCTCTACAGAAGTTTTCTAGGCCCAAGCCTTATTCCAAACAAAATACCTCCCGGATAAACGCCGTGGAAGAAGACGAAGATGATGAGGAGTATCCTAAAATCTTCGAATATTGTTTTAATATTGATATTGGTGGTGTAATATGTGCCATGTAGGATTTAGGTGACAAGGCCAGATGGCCCGAGAAAAATGAAAAACCAGGATCCAGCAAAGACAAGTCCAAATGGTGTGCATTCCATGAAGACTTTGGCCATCACACTGACGATTGTATAGCACTTCGGAAGGAGATAGGATATCTTCTCAGCAAAGGATACCTAAAGGAACTATGTGGAAGAAACAAGAACAAAAGTCAGGATCCTGTCAAAATACCTGAAAGGGCACCTTTTCCACCACCCGGAGCTAATGTCTTATCCTTTATCTCGGGAGGATCTGACATCTGTGGAATCTCGTATTCAGCCGCTAAGAAGCGTTTCAAAGAAACAAATATGGACAACGGAGAAAGACCTCTCGGTACTTCCACGTTAACAACTCAAAGAATCATATCCTTCGATGAGGAGGATAGATGTGACCTTATGGATCCCAACCATGACGGTTTGGTCATTACTTTATGTATAGCTAACTGTTTTGTGTGCAGGATACTCATGGATGGAGGAAGCTCTGTGAACATTATCCAGATGGATGCCTTGAAGAAGATGGATATCCCAGAAACGGAGATTATCCCAAAATCCTCAGTCCTTGTAGGATTCAATGGCAAGATCAAGGATACGTTGGGAGAAATCAAACTTCCAATATACATTGAGGTAACTAATTCTTTACAAAAATTCTATGTTATTGACTCATTGTCTTGTTGTAATGTGATATTAGGCAGGCCCTGGATCCACAGCATGAAGGAAGTACCCTCGACCTATCATCAATGTGTGAAACTTCCAAGTCTATGGGGGGTCATCAAGATTGAAAGTGATCAGCAAGACGCAAGAGAATGTTATGCATCATCCATGAAGTGGACTAGAAAGCCTACTCAAGCATGACAATTACAGAAGCAACCAGGGGAGGTCCTGCAAGCCAGAGACCAAGATGTGAAGGAAGTATCCCTGAATCCTCAGGATATCGAAATCAAAGTTCTGATAAGATCGGGTATGACTGAAGATATCAAACAAGGATTGGTATCCTTCTTAAAGAAAAGAGCTTCTACCTTCGCCTGGAAACATGAAGATATGACAGGTATCTCTAAATCCATAATTACTCATAAACTTGGTATAGATAAATCTTTCAGGCCGATACATCAAAAGCGAAGGAAATTTGCTCCTGAGAGAAACATTATCATACAAGAAGAAGTGCAAAAGCTGCTCACGACCAAGATGATAAGAGAGGTCCAATATCCTAGATGGTTAGCCTATCTAGTTGTAGTCCAGAAGAAGAATGGAAACTGGAGAGTATGCGTGCACTTCACAGACCAGAATAAGGCCTGTCCAAAAGATCCATTTCCACTCCCACACATTGACTCAATAGTGGATGCAACTGCTGGCCACGAACTGCTAACCTTCATGGATACATCCTCAGGATTTCAAGAAATTCAAATGGAGCCTTCAGATCAAGAAGACACGACCTTCATGACTCCCACAGGTATATACTATTATATTGCAATGCCTGTCAGGACCGTGAGTCGGGTGAAATCTTAGAAAGGTTGACAAGAACACACTGACTCAATTACCCAAAGGCCCATGGAATATCCCGGCGGAATCAGGATATCCAACGAGTGGGAACGAAGGTATGATATAGCAAACACGAAACAATAACAGATAATCAATAAGAACACAATCAAAGACAAAGATTCACTGTATATAATATGTCATTTAATAGAACAGTGAAAGGAATGTCTAGGGTTTCGTGAGGCGGCGGCGGTACGAGGAAACAAATAGAATATTTTTTGAAATGTTTCTCGTATTGTGTGCGTCGTTATCCGTGTCCTAAATGGAAACCTAGGACACTATTTATAGACCCTGGCATTCCTTCTTGAATCCCTATCTATTACATAATGAAAGACAAAATAAATACAAGTGTAGCAATCTTCGAGCAAGGTTTGTCTCTTGCTCAAGCAAACTCAGTATGCTAGGTATGCTCGATGAATGTCCTCGAGCATACTTTACTTAGAATATCTTCATTGAAGATATTCTCCTCCAGCAAGCTTCATTCCTCTTGACCACTCCTTGCTTTGCTCGAACTAGTCCATCGAGCAAGCTCATTCTTCTTGATGTCTTCAGTCATGTCCTTAAGACTTATTGAACAATTTTTAGCATGCTCGGATGTAAATCTTGCTCGGGGAACTGAACTGTGCTCGAAGTCCTTGCTTTGAACACATGATATCTTCTTATTGCATCCATGCTTGTCCCCATGTGGTCGACCATCCTGTGCTCGTAACAATTGGTTAAAACTTGTATGATCAAGCTGTTTGCTCGATTGGCAATCCATGCTCGATAGAAGAATACTCTTGCTCGTTGAAGTGTAGCTTGCTCGAAACTTTAACACTTAGAAGAATTAACCACTAAAGGTTCCAAAGACCTTGCTCGAGGTAGTAAAACCATGCTCAATAGTTTCGGCTTGCTCGAAGTCCATACTTAGCCGTTTCCAGAGGAGGTTGAGAAGATTCCAATCTTTCTTATCAAAAATCCGACCTGACAATCTCCCCTAGCTTGTGTAAGTCCCCCCGGGGCGTCGCCGATCGATACGAGATCCGCACGAGGTCTAGGAGTGCGGAATCCTCCTAGACTCGTTCATGGTGTAGAAGACGAAGAACACGATTACACACAAACAAACACACGAACAAACACACGAATGGGATAAACACATCTGCAGATCCTTTCATATAATAATCATAACTCGTTACATACCAAACACAAAAACAAATGACGGCCGACCCGAGGTGAGCTCTACCTCGGGTCGTCCCACACGACTCTCCCTCTCGGTTTCTCTCTAGACAATTGACCTACACGAAACACACTCTAACTTTTCTGGATACACAAACCTAACCAAGACACATATATATATATATAAACAACTTCACGGGCTTGGGCCTGTAGGTGAAGTTGTTCTAACTTCGCCTATGGCGAAGTTGTTCTAACTTCGTACTTCGTTTCCGCTAATCAGAATTGCATAGCGACGGTCACAAAATGCACCAACAGAGTCCCCTTTGACCGTTGCTCTCAATTCTAACAAACACAAAAGATCATCTGTTACAAAACATGCACCAACAGACTCCCTCTTAACTGATGATCTTCTGTTTGCTCTTCAACCAGCCGTGCCTGAAACTGTCTTGTAGCTTCACAAATCTACCAATCACCCAACGTCTTCCATATCCGATCTCCCCTTCAGTGTAAGCTTCTCCGACTATATAGATTGAGGTCTTTGAAATGCATGCATCCCCGTGCCAAATTGATCATCTCAACCAATCACGTGAGTCCTTCTGACTTCACCAACACGTGAAGTTGGGCTCCCTCCACAACTTCACCAACACGTCGGCATACGATAAGGTTTAATCTTCAACTACTCAACATCAAGTGAACAATTTCATCACAAAACCACCTTGACAGAATCTAACACACATGACCATTACTTAATCCGAAGCATCTTCAATCACCAGGGATAACGATCAAGAACATAAACACTTTAATTTTCCGATTAAATCCAACTTGTTCCAGAATTTTCACTTTAATAAATAAGCATCACATTTCAGGATTCAATTCTCGAACGCCTTGAAAATAACATAAATAATATGCTCTGACCGCAATCCAGTAATGACAAAAACCTTCAGTTCAATTTGACTTTCTTCAGTTGGTCAACCTCGAACAAAAACAATTTCATTGCCCACAAACACCCAAATATGTGTCAATATCCAGTTTCAATCAATATCCCATTCACAACCTCAACTCCATATCCAGAGTTGACACGTGTTTGTTCACACGTAAGACCAAGAGATAACAAGTTTCACTCGTTGACGGAACAACGTCTTCGGTCTCACAATAATCGTGTACACCTGGCCATACAGACGAAAACTCCAAACACTTTTTTTTTTTTTTTTAACTTCGCCTAAAGTCAACTTCGCTCCTCCTTAACTTCGCATGTCCATAACTTCGCCAGTCCATAACTTCGCCTGACAGATAACTTCGCCTGAGATAAGCGAACTTGTGAGGTAGGCGAAGTTGTGAATAACTTCGCTTAACCTTATATCTTCGCCTAAACCCTAAAATTTAAGCGACAACTTCACCTGAACCCCATAACTTCGCCTGCGGCGGCAGTTCGGCCAGAAACGCATCAGAAACGTGCCAGAAACACCAAAACGCAGATCTCGAACCATAGCATAAGAGCCTAAGGCTCTGATACCACTTTTAAGTCCCCCCGGGGCGTCGCCGATCGATACAAGATCCGCACGAGGTCTAGGAGTGCGGAATCCTCCTAGACTCGTTCATGGTGTAGAAGACGAAGAACACGATTACACACAAACAAACACACGAACAAACACACGAATGGGATAAACACATCTGCAGATCCTTTCATATAATAATCATAACTCGTTACATACCAAACACGAAAACAAATGACGGCCGACCCGAGGTGAGCTCTACCTCGGGTCGTCCCACACGACTCTCCCTCTCGGTTTCTCTCTAGACAATTGACCTACACGAAACACACTCTAACTTTTCTGGATACACAAACCTAACCAAGACACATATATATATATATAAACAACTTCACGGGCTTGGGCCTGTAGGCGAAGTTGTTCTAACTTCGCCTATGGCAGAAGTTGTTACAACTTCGCCTACGGCAGAAGTTGTTACAACTTCGCCTAAGGCGAAGTTGTTATAACTTCGCCTATGGCGAAGTTGTTCTAACTTCGTACTTCGTTTCCGCTGATCAGAATTGCATAGCGACGGTCACAAAATGCACCAACAGACTCCCCTTTGACCGTTTCTCTCAATTCTAACAAACACAAAAGATCATCTGTTACAAAACATGCACCAACAGCTTGCAACAAGCTCAGATGCACCAAAACACACCTGCATAGAGTTACACATGTATCAGATATCAAGGATATATCATTCAAGAACATATCATTTCATTACATAAAAAGGAATTCTGCCTCTTGGGCATTACACATTAAATTTTTTACATTAAAATACAACTGAAACAAGAATTACAAAGATAAACAGAATTAAATTAATCATCATTAAGTATCTATTCTGCTATCTCCTCCTCCTGCTCCTTGTGTCAGATTTTTCCTTTTTAAGTTTAACAAAAGCTGCCTTTTGCTTGATCATGTCTAATTCCACAGCATCAGAGGAGTCAATGGGAAACTCTGCATCAACTATATCCTGAAGATCTTGAGGATGCATGAATTGAAGATCCCCATCATACTAGATCATAGCAATGGTTATACCCGATTCATTCCTTAAAGAGATTGAGTCATTATGCTGGTTGTAAGTGATGTAAGTTATTCTTCCATTATGCTGCACAACCGAATTTGGTTCTAGCATCTCCTACCTCATAGCTAAGCACTCCTTTAAAGTCTTTCTTTTACCATGTGAGCTGCTTGCTTGGGTTTTCCTTTTATTGGTATCAAATAGAGAGAGTTCAAGAGTGTGAACTTCATTGATCCTTTTTCTCCTTTTCTCCTTCTCAGCTTGGCTGTGTATAACTCTTTTCTTTTGATCTAGGAATGGAAACCCTCTCTTTGATTGTTCCTTAATGAATTTTGAGAGGTCATTCCTTTGTTGTCCAGATGGTTGACTTTTGTTTTGATTGTCATATAGTTTCAATTCAGCCATCTTTGTCAGTTGTTCTTTAGTAAAATTTCTCAGGTCATCCCTGAAAATGATTAGAGTTTTTTCTTGATCCTCAGTGATCACCCTTAAGGTCTTGGATCTTTTATCATAGTAGATATGTGTTGGCCGATTTAAGTTCCTTGGTTGCTCAGGCCTCACAATCTCAGACCTTAAGGATGTTCTGTTTGTGCTTCCTTGCTGAGTCTTCTTTGTCTTATCAAGCCCTTCCTCTACATAACATCTCTTTATAGTTTCATCAGATTGAGTCATCAGTCTTCCCATATTAACACCTTTCTTGTGTAATGCACTCATCATCTCAGCTCTAACAAGTTCTTCCATCTTCCTATTTTCTTCTTCCAATCTTCTTTGTGTTTCCATATATAATCTTTGCTCTCGATTGTATATGTCTAAAAGTTGTTCATGAGGCATGTTGTTGAACTGATCTTCGGTCATACCCTTTCCCATCACAATTTCTTTTAATGTTTGGACTCTCTGAGGATCTTGGAACCATTCTCTAGCCTTAGCTTTCTTCTTTTCATTTTCCATCCTCTCTTTCTCCATCTGCTCTTTCAGCTTCTTTTCTCTTTCAAGATCAGCAGAACTCATTTTACTCTTGTGAGAGTCTTTGACATTTTGCACTTCCTTTTTAATTCTTACAGTGAAAGTTTTATCAATGAGTTGTACCCGAATCCATGGACTTGCAAAAATTGGATGTCTTTATGTTTAACCTTTATAGACTTATACTCAGAATCATCACTTGTCCTTTTTCTTTTGTTTGTCTTTTCAACAAACATGGCAATGCCATCCATAAGAGCTCTCTTGTAGATTTTGTCAATAGCATCAAATGACTGCAAGTTTAGAAAAGCAGGCTTGTGACCAGCCTTTATTAGAAATTCTCTTTTTGATTCCCACATCTTCCATCCTTCAACTTCTTTGGCTATTTCTTCCTTTGATAATCTTTGGAGATATTTCAAGTCATAGTCAAGACTTATTAAATAAGCTTTATCTTCTTCTCCTTCTCGACATATTTTGATCCTTCCTCATCCTCATTCTCATCAAACTCTTCATCCAGATTGTGAAGTGCCCCAATTATTGGTTCTTCAGTTTCAGGTTCAGAAGACTTGAATACAAACTTGGATTTTTTCGGTCTTCTCTTATAAACTGATTTTTGACTTTTAGCCTTAGGAGGTTCAACTTCAGATGTTTCTTTCCTTTTTACTCCCCCCTCAGCTTCAGTTTCGGGTTCTGTTGGCTCAGTGACAATTGGTTCTTCGTTTACAGTCTTCTTCACTTCATCGCCAATAGTCTCTGCACTTATAGGTTTCTCTGAGTGGGTTGTAGGTTCTTCATTAAAAATTTCTTCAACTATTGGTTCAGCAGGTTCAACAACCTCTTCAACTCTTGGCTCAGATTGTGTGTTGCTGCTCAGATTTATGAAATCTCTTTGAGCCTTTTTAGCGGCAGACACAATCTCAGGATGATGCCCTTCTGATTTGTTCAGAATGTCTGTTAAAGTTCTCATAATTACCAACTTCACCATGGTGCTTGCGAATAATTCAATTGTTTCATCCTATTCTTGATGTACTAGCCCCAAGCTGAGCTCTTGTTCTTTGTGTGTTTCTGGTTCAGATTCTTCACTTTCAGGCTCAGATATGACTGGCTCAGATGGTGTGGGTTTAGGTTCAGCTTGCACAGGCTCAGTTACCATAGGCTCAGTTTGTATGGGCTCTTCAGGCTCAGATAATACTGGCTCATCAGTTTGTGTAAGCTCTTGATCATCAACACTTTGTTTTGCATTTGATGCCTCTAATGTAGCCTTAATGGCATCATCTGCCTCTTTTCTCAGTCTTTCATCCTCTGCCTCTTTCTCCTTCATTTTAATCAGTGCTTCAAGAACTTCTTGAGGAATTTCCTCCTCATCTTCTTGATTCTCTTGGTTTATTGAGTCCAATTCTTCATTCATCAGTCTTATAGCTGTTTTGACAGATTTTACTTCAGCTATATCTGGTCAGTTACATTGTCTTTTTCTAAGATCTCATCACCAGATTTGTCTTTGTGAGTTGGTATTGGATGGAGGTCTTCCTCAGATAGAGCCACCCATTTGCCTTTTATTTGTCGTTGAGCAATCTGTTCAGGGGTCTCTTCTTCTATTTCTGTCTCCTTTTCTTTTACCTCATCTTCTTCTATTTCTGTCTCCTTTTCTTTTACCTCCCCCTCAACTTGATCATTTCTTTCTACACCTTCTGGATTGATCGATTTAATGACATTGGGTGTTCCATCAAACTCATTCTGATCTTCTTCTTCTGAACTGGCATATGTGTTTTCAATCAGTTTTAGCCCTTCATTTTCATCTTGATTCTCCCCCTGTTTGGTGCATCTGAGGTCTTCTCAACCTCAGAGTGCTTCAGGGCTTGAATTTTCATTAAGGCTTGTTGCAGGGCAGTCTTAAGAGCTTGGTTCTTGACCTCCAAGGAAGCGTTCTTCTCCTTTAACATTATGTTTGCAAATTCCAGTTCAGCATTTTCTCTGATAAGGTCATAAATGTTGGGGCTCGAAGGTGGTGTTTCTTCCGTTGGCTTTGAGGCAGGTTCAGAAAAAGGCTCATATTCAGCTGTTTCGGGAGATGGTAACTTATATGGCTCAGAGGTCTGTGGGAATGGAATGGGTTGGTTGAACAATGGTAGTAGTATGTTGGTCTGTACTGGGGAGGACGGTGATGTTGATATATGTGTGTCTTGAACGGGTTGGGCTGGTTGGGAAACAAGTGGTGAGGAAGTAATCGGTGGTGCAGCAGTGAGTGTATCATGAAGCTGCTCGGTGTCTGACATTGCAGGTTCAGTAGTTACTGGTGAGGAAGAAATATCTTCATTGGCATCATCAACTTTTATGGCATCATCAACTCTGGTGGAGTAATTTTCTGGATGGTATAAGCAACATTTGAGATGATAGAGGCTACATACTCATGATCATCTACATACTCAGCAGCTCTGTTGCTAGGACCCTCAACTGGTTCATTAGTTTCTTCATTGACTTCCAACTCTGGTCCTTTATTACTTTCTTGATTCTCCAAGTTAGCAAAAGATTCATCTCCAGTGAACACACTCATCTCATTTCCAATAGGATTAACTATTGGTTCATTCTCTTTAGAATCTCCACCCACTCTCTCTGCATCATCTCCTTCACGAGTAGTTTGTTCAATCATAGGCACATTACTGACAATAACATCTTGAGCATGATCAAGATTACCCTCATCAATAGCATTATCACCATCTGGACCATTGTCTCCTCCACCATCCTGATCATCATTTCCATCTCCACTATCATCCTCTTTAGTATCACTATTTCCTAGGGTTATAGGCACATCAATAGCACCTAACGCTGGCACAAGCAGCCATGGGAGTACATCCCAATCATTATTCTTAGTAAACTTGCTTTTGGCATCTTTCATTCTTTGGCATATGTTCGGATCTTGTAGCCTTAAGACTTCACCTGTTCGTTGAAGATCCTGTAATGATCTGTTTATCAATATCTGCAGGAACCTTGGATACATAGGGAACCACTGAGTCATATCCTTCTCAGCATTTGACACCAACCCATTGAAAATTAATCTTGATACATTGAACGGCTGTTGGTACAGAATGGCTACAGTGAGAGTGCCAAGCTCCCTGCTCAGGAGTGTCCACGTCCCTATCCTCACAGATAAGGACTGGATGACATGATGGATTAAAAATATGTATATCAGAGGGAAGCTACCCTTTTGAAATTGCCCCTCTTTCATAACTCCTTGGTAACCCATTGTTTCTTGAAAGACTCTCAATAATCTTGGGACCGAGTAGGATGGTTGCTCTTCAAAATTATCATTAAGGCTTAGTGCTTCTCAAATTGTAGCTTCTATAACTTCAATATCATGATTTAGGACAGAGGCCTCGATCCTCTTCCCGTTAATATCATTGACATAAGTAGCTGAGCCCCAAAAGTCTGCTATGTGGTTCCTGTAATCCATAGGGCTCTCAGTGAGGGCTACTCTCAGGTTGGAATTCCTCAGAAACGCTAGCATGAGTTCCAACTCTCTGTTATCATCGTCTAGCTCCAATTGAGCACACATATTGTGCCTCTTTTCGAATTTTAGTGCCATTAGTTCTGCAAAAATAAGACAATAGTCAGTACACAAAGTTGCAGAAATAATACACGAAGGTAGTTAGAGAGGATTAGCGTCTTCAGTAACCTGTTTTGTAGTAATATGCGTACCTGCAAAAATAAGTAAACAATTAGTCCAAAATCCGATTAGAAACCCTAATTTCGAAATTGGCGAGATAATTGTCGAATAACGATATCTTACAGAAGTTGAAACAAAGCTAATGGCTAAATTTGAAATGTATTCGAGTAGGAATTAAGTATTCGAGTAAAGGGGGATGCACGAGCAAGAGGTTTGCAGTTAGGTTTAAGGGAGGGAGAAGAAATATGTGAAAAATTTTCTAAGTCCCCCTTTTATACCTAACGTGTGGGTAGTATAGTACCTCCTTTTGTTGTGTAGTTCACAACAATTGTCATTTAATTTCAAATTTAATGTACCTCCCTTGCTTGAGCATACAGCCAAAATAACAGCTGGCTCCCACTGTACTCGAGTACATAGTACAATCCTTGCTCGACGTACTTGTATGATTATAATGCTCGAGGACTAGTGTACTTGAGATAGTGCGCTGGAATACACTTGTGCTCGACATTAAAGGTAAATTGAAGTCACTTTACTTGCTCGAGTATAGGATCATGCTCAACAAGAAATGCACTCGATAGTACTTAGTAAAATTCACTTAGTCATGTAAATGTGAGACACACTCATTGCTGAACCTTACTCGATTATACATCATGCTCAACATTACTTAGAGATCTATCATGAGCAAACATATGCTCGAGCTGAAACTTCTCTTAGCAGTGTTATAACTTTTGCTCGACATACTTAGATTACCATAACTCAATGTGCTTAAGGTACCTTCATGCTCGGAAGCCTTAGTAAATTTCATCCTTACTATGCCTGTACTCGAACACCCAAACTAAGAGTCTAGCATACAAGTTTGCTCGAACTACTTAACAAACTTATCCATCAAGATCCTTAGCTCGAATTCCCATAGTTATGCTCGAATCACTTAGTAATTTTGTCACAACCCTGCTAATCTCGAGACTCACTGACCAAAGTGCCTAGCAAACAACTAAGCTCGAAACACTTAAATGTCTCCTATCATTCAGTTTGTTGTGCTCGGAAACGTAGATCTAACTACTTATCATGAAATCATGCTCGAAACACATAACATCAATTTTCATATCATAGCAGGTGCTCGAAAGTAAGACACATGCTCGAAACTCTTAATAGCAAATTTTCATATCATCAGGATGCTCGAAAGTAAGATGCATGCTCGAAATACACAGATGAATCCTACAGTTCATATAGCATACTCGAAGCAATGTAGTCATACAAACAAGCTAAGTTTCTTTGCTCGAACCACTTAAATGGTTTTCAGTTTAGATTGTGAAAACAACACATCTTATGCCAATCAGTTTAGACATTTTCACACATATCCTTTGCTCAAATTGCAATTTTGCATAAAGGATAATCATTTCAGAACAGCAAGCTGACCTAAGCAATTTGTTTAAGGTGAAATAATAGATCAAATTTCAGTTGAACATTCTTTTGAAAAACATTTTCATAGAAAGATCTCAACATGGGATCAGATTGTTTAAAAGCTTTCACACCATTTCATAGTAAGCCTTATTATGATTTAAGTCAGGTTGATATTAGGTAATTGCACTTAGCATGATTATCATAACATTTGTGATATACTTAAAGTTCAATTAAAGCTTTAAGTGAATGGTTACATTTTGGACTTCAGGTTGTTCCTTATCTCTTCTCAAAGCTTAATTAGCTTTCTCCAATCACCCCAATGTGACTTCAACCCCTGATACCTTGGTCAAAATTTGTTTTTATGAGTAGTTTATTTAAAAGTTGTATATAGATATCAGACTGTAAGGTTGAACGTTGGACTTACATGCCATCCGGGCTTACAAGCCTTACATTCAGGGTGTTTAGGACTTATTTTGTTGCCCCACCCCTGTAGTTCCCTTAGTACCCCTTAAGTCATGATATATTATTATTTGATATACTTTTCTTCTTTCTTTTCTTTCTTTTTCATTTAGATAAGCTTTGTATAGCTATACTTTTATATCTGCTCTTATACTAAATATATTTTTGTGTGACCAAAACACCAACAGGCTCGTGTATGATTGGATAATTACCTTTCTGCTTATCATTCAGAGAGATATGCAAGGAAACATACCGTTGTCTCCAAATGAGTCACCACATCATACTTAGCATTTTCATTATATTTGTATCACGCATGTCACTACACTCATGAAAAGATACTCAAAGCAAAATGTCAATTACTGATCAGAGATCCTTTAAGCCTATATTTCATGGGTTAGGAATTTAAAACAATATACTATCATTTCCCCAAAGGTTGGATACAATTTCTATCTAAAACCGTTTAAGCTTCTATAAAGCTTATAACTGAATAATCTTATCATATCTCTTATGAGATCACCAAAAATAGTGTGGCTTAGTAAAAAACATTTACCAGTTTCAAAATCATTTCTTTTGAAAGTGTTTTTTTTTTAAAAACATTCTGAAAACAGTGTTGTCATTTAAGCACACTTAACAAGCACACACTTTCACCATATCAAAAAAATTCATCCAGACAGTAAAAATCATTCAGATAAACACATAAGTCTGTCGAGCATGCTCAGAGATTCATCGAGCATACTCGGAAGTCTATCAAGCAACCTTAAGATCTATCATTTCAGTGCTTGTTCTCGAAAGACTTAAACTGTGTGCTCGAGCAATAGAGTTGTGCTTGGAATACTTAGAAAGTTTTCCAGAACACGTGTCCGTGCTCGACCAGTAATAACATATCATTTGTGCTCGAATTAATTGAGAGATCTAAAGTATGGTTTATTTGTGCTCGAAGAACATCAAACATACCAATAAACACAGAGTCATGCTCGAAATACTTTGAAAGTTTTCAAGGCACTAATCTATGCTCGAGCAACTGAACTTAAGACATCTGTGCTCGAGAGACTTAGAAAAGTCCTCCAAGTACTCCTGCTTGTGCTCGAGAAGCAACAAGCATAGTATCAAGCACATATTCATGCTCGAAGCACTTAAATCACAGAAATACATCATGTAAGCACATATCAAAGTACTAAAAGTTGTAATTAACAAAAACATCATGTTTTTCACACAAAGACAGTCACATACATGACTCATGCAATTAGAATGATCAGTTAAGCATAGCAAATCATCATGCAAACATTCAAAGTGAGTAACAAAGATAATCAGTAAGCACCTCACTTAAGCACACATCCTTAATCAAACTTCATCAACATTTATCATTCCTAGGCATTTTAACAAAAAGTGAAACCTGGGTTTATCTAAAGGTTTGGTGAAATAAATCAGCCAGATTATTAGATGTATCTACCCTTTTTCATTTCTATTAAGCCTTTTTCCTGATAGTCCCTAATGAAATGATGTCTAATCTCAATGTGCTTAGTCTTAGAATGTTGGACTGGATTCTTAACAATGAACATAGCAGCAGTATTATCAATTAAAATGGGAGTAAGTAAGAAATTCAGACCATAAGCCAGCAGTTGATTCTGAATCCATAGAACCTGTGCACAGCAAGCGGACGCAGCAATGTATTCAGCCTCAGCAGTTGAGATGGACACAGTAGTCTGCTTCTTGCATTGCCAAGACACCAGCCTATTCCCTAGAAACTGGCATCCTCTTGAAGTTGATTTTCTACTCATGTTGCAACCGTCATAGTCGCTATCTGTGTAGGCCATCAAGTCAAAGGAAGGGTTCTTTGGATACCAAATCCTCAAATCTTGTTTTCCTTTGAGATATCTGAAAATCCTCTTCACTGCTAGCGTATGTGAGACCTTAGGGTTGGCTTGGAATCTTGCACAGACACACACAACAAACACAATATCTAGCCTAGATCCTGTAAGATACATCAGTAATCCTATTTTGGCCCTATATTCATGTTGGTCCACCGGCTCCCCCTTCTCATTAGGTACCATTTTCTTATGTGTGTCCATTGGTGAAGAGACTGTCTTGAAGTCTTGGCACTTGAACTTGTTAAGAATCTCTTGGACATACTTTGATTGATTAATAAAAATTCCATCAGCCTTCTGTTGTACTTGAAGTCCAAGGAAGAAATTCATTTTCCCCATTGAGCTCATCTTGTACTTGGATTTCATCACTTGCTCAAACTCCTTGCACATTTGTTCATTTGTTCATTTGTAGAGCCAAAGATAGTGTCATCCACATACACTTGCAACAGCAGCAGATCCTTGTTCCATCTTTTGTAGAACAGGGTCTTGTCAATAGCTCCTCTGCAGAAACCATTGTCTAACAGGTGATAGCTCATCATACCATGCTCTAGGAGCTTGATGTAGTTCATACAATGCTTTGTTGAGCTTATACATCTAGTTAGGATGGACTGGATCTTCAAATCCTGAAGGTTGAGTCACATATATCTCCTCATCAATCTTTCCATTTAAGAATGCAGATTTCACATCTAATTGATAGACTTTTATGTTCATTGATGCTGCATACGCCAGAAAGATCCTGGTGGCTTCTAGTCTTGCAACTGGAGCAAAAAACTCTTCAAAGTCCACTCCTTCTTCCTGTAAGCATCCTAGAGCCACCAATCTTGCCTTGTTTTTTATCACTATGCCTCTCTCATCCTTCTTGTTTCTGAACACCCATTTGGTTCCAATAGCATACTTGCCTCTGGGCTTGTCAACCAAGTCCCATACATGTAAGTCTCTGAATTCAGCTAACTCTTCCTTCATAGCTTCTACCCAGCTGTTGTCCTTTAAAGCTTGATTGATGTTCTTTGGTTCAACTTGGGATAGAAAGCAGGCATACAAACAGATGTTAGCCTTTTCAAAAGAGCTTCTTGTCACTCTCTCATGCAAGTCTCCTATGATGTTCTCTGCAGGATGATTTCTTTCAACAGAAGTAGCCTGCACAAATTATTGTGCAGACACTTCTGTATCAAGATTGGTCATATTGATCTCAGCAGTTTCACTTTCAAGTCTTTCTTGAGTTTCAACAGCTTCTTGAGTCTGATTAATCTCAGATGATGCTTCATTTGATCCAATTTGTAGAGAGTCAAATAAAGACTGAAACCGGTCTTCAAATTGATTTGTCACTTCAGGCTGAGCAGGTTGCTGACTTGGTATGGGTTCACTCTCCATATCACTTAGACCTTCATTAGAAACTTCAACTGCAGCTTCTTGTCCATTCATTTCCACTTCAGCTGCTCCTTGATTGCCTCTTTCAAAGATAAATCCATTTGGTTCAGGAGAAACAGATGACCATATCTTGTCCAGATCAACTTGTTTTTGTTTTCCTTTATCTTCAAAGCTAGTTCTGTACATGCTGTCATCCATGTCTTCATTATAAATCTTGAATGACTTGATCATCTTTTCCAAGTCAAATAGCCATTTGGGACCTTCAACATTATTGAAGTGGTTTTCATTGAATATTATGTCTGAAGACTCAATGACAACCATGTGCTCCTTCACATAGACTCTGTAAGCCTTTGAATGAGATGAGTATCCCACAAAGAAACATTCCAGAGATTTTGACTGGAATTTGTTCAGATAGTCCGTTGTATTCAACAGTAAGCATCTGCATCCAAAAGGCTTTAAGAACTTCACATAAGGTTTTCTTTTGAAGATAACCTCATACGGAGTCTTATTTTGAGCCTTGTTTAGTAGAACCCTGTTCCGCACATAACATGCAGTGTTGATTGCTTCTGGACTGGCAGATTTGCATCAACAATCATGGTCCTTGCAGCTTCAATTAGTGTTCTGTTTCTTCTTTCTTCAACACCATTTTGCTCAGGTGTTCTAGGTGCACTATATTGCTGAATATCCCTTTAGAAGTGCAGAATTCTTCCATTATTCCATTCTTGAATTTTGTCCCATTGTCACTTCTAATGAATTTCACTTTCCTTTCAAGTTGATTTTCCATTTTCAGCACATAGCTTCTGATCAAATCTGGAATCTCATCCTTGCTGCCCATAAAGTATACCCAAGTAAATCTTGAGTAATCATCTATAATCACCAGACAGTATCTCTTCTTTCCAATACTTGGAACACTCACTAGACCAAACATATCCATGTGTAGCAGTTCCAATACCTCATCAATGGTATTTATCACTTTGCTCTTATGTGAGGATTTGTGTTGTTTCCCTTTGAGACAAGATGTGTATTTTTCTTCAAGCTTAAATTCTCTTGCGGGAAGGCCAATAACATGTTAACCTTTCACTAGCTTGTTCATATTCTTCAAGTTAACATGACACATCTTCCTATGCAACAATTTGGTCTCATTTTCAGTGGCTTTGGAAACAAAGCATGAACCACCCCTAGATGTAGCAGTATTCATTCTCAGTTCTTAGAGGTTGTCATTTCTTGGAGCCTTCATCATGATCATCTCAGTTGGAATCACAAAGTCGGGCTTTAGAATTAGGTAGTGTTCATCATTGAAGGCCACTTTGTACCCTTTGTCACAAACTTGAGAAATGCTGAGTAGATTATATTGTAGTCCTTCAACATGGCACATTCTCAAAGGATACCTTGCCATTGGTGAGTGTTCCTCTTCCAAAAATCTTCCCTCCATTTTCATCACTCCCAAAAGCAACTGGACCTTCATATTTTCTTTCATAATTGATAAGAGCTCCTTGTCTCAAGTCATGTGCCTAGAACATACACTGTCCATGTACCATAAGTCATTACTGTTCAAGGACTATTCTTGCACATATATACACAAAAGAGAATCAGTTGGATTCTGAGTCACAAACTGCATCAGTTTGCAATTCTGATTCAAGTGAAGATTCATCAGGAGTTGTAACTGGAAGTGGAAGTGGATCTTCATAGATGACTTCACATTCTTCTACTGAGTCTGAGTCTGAGTCTGACCCAATTTTCACAACTTGTAACATGTTAAGATTTTCATTTTGCTCAATCACATAGTCTTTCAATTCATTCAACTCCTTCTTTGTCTTCCATCGAAACCCTTATGGTTCATAACCTTGCTTCATTAAAAACTTTTCATCCCCATTAAGAACACCAGGTCTAATTTTGGATTTTCCTTTGTCATTTGACCTTTTGTTCCTTACAGGTTTGCTTGATACATTTGTATCATCCTTTATTTTCAAAACTTGTTTTAGTCTCCTTTCCAAAACTGATCTTTTCTCTTCATCACTTGAGCTATTCTTTTCTTCATTCAAATATCTTTGATACATCTGCTTGTATCCTTTCATGTCAAAACCACAAACCACATCAGGGACCACAAACTCTTCTTCTTCAAACCAGCAACAATCAGGGTGATGACCATAGGCATCACACTTCTTGCACCATACCTTTGCATAGCTCCCCATATCCTGAAGCAGTTGTTTGTCTTTAATTCTGTCACTTGGTTTGGGGAAGTCAAATCCTAGGGATGTCTTTGGACATAGAGAATTTCTGAAGTCCATTTTGATTGGCTTGCTCAGATCAGGTACCAGATGATATTTCTCTTTAACAAACACAATTGGTTTCAACTTGGATGGTAATTTTGAATAGCTTCCTTCTCCTTCAGCAGTAAATCTTCTCATGGGTACATATTCCACATCTCCAATATCAAACAGTTCATGATTAGAGAAAACTGGATACATTGGAGGATGGGACTGATCATATGAGGATTTCTTTGTCACTTCATTTCTTTTCTTGATTTCTTGCTATGGTCTTGCACAAATGTCAAACACCACATGTTCTTTTCTTATCTGTTCATAGTGTTTCTTCATCTTGGGAGTCATCTTTGGCAGTAGAGGAATCTTTTCATTTTTCTTATTGTTTGATCCCTTCTTTTTCTTCTTACCCTTAGATGACTTGGTACTACCACAGCTGCAAGTACTCTCCTCACTTGAATATTCACTCCATTTCTTCTTCTCACCATCCTTCTTTCCTTCCTTCTTGACTTCTGGTTTCTCATTCTACTTCATTGCAAACTCTCCATTTTCTTCAAAATCACATCTTCATATTTTTTTACAAACTCAGCTTTGTCTTCAAACACATTCTTAAATTGTTTCAAATACTCATTTCTACTTTCCTTGTCTACTTTTAGTGGATAGCTGTCACAAAAAGGTGGTGACACCTTTTTGTATTTCTCTTCATCTGTCATTTTGTCCACAAATCTCGCTATGTTTCCGGTGGACACAAGGTTTTTCAAGAATTCCATTTGAATTAACAAATTAGCATTCTCCAGCTTTTCTTCAGCATATAACTTTTTCAATCCCTCAATCTCAACTGTCATTCTTGATTGAGTTCTGTATGCTTGCATACAATCTTCTTCTAGCCCATTAATTTGATTCTCACAAGTTGCTTCACTCGTTTCATACACATTTAGAAATGCTTCCTTTCTACAACAATCAGTCTTCCATTTTCCAACTTCCTGATTGAGTTCATCAATTCTAATAAGAAGATCAGAAATTGAAATATCAGACTGTACATGCGCGTTAGAAGATTCTGGCTTATCCTGCACTTTTGCCATGAAAGCAACATTTACTTTTTCAATCTCAGCTGAGTGGTTACTCCAGAAAACAACAAGCTGACTTGTTAAATCTTCATATGATATATTTTGCTGTATTGGAAGCAAAATTAGGTATTAACTTAAGAGGAGAGATTGAAAAGAGAGATGATACTGTTTTATCAAAGTGTATAGTGGTGAAGCATTGATTGATGAGATCGAGTTTAAGGTACAGTATGATCAAGATCGTGTTGAATCCAAATGCAAAGAAAAGATTGATGAGCCTACTATACATGCTGATATTCCAGATATTAGTGGATCATCATCAGGATTCATGCATATTGATGAACCATAACAGGTGTATAAGCCATTAATGGAACATGTGGTAGTTGAACAAGTTGTGGATGAACCAGTTACTATTGAACCAGTTTCTACTGAGCCTATTAAACCAGAAGATGAGGATGATAAAGAAGATGAAGAATTATTACATTATGGAGATTCTCTATCTTATGATGATCATGATGATGATGATCAAGATGATCCAAGTACTTGTGTTGGTTTTTGAGGTTTAGTGGGTTCTGGTACAAGTGCTGATTTGAAACTAGTGCTAAACCAGTAGTTGAAAGTGAACCTGTTCAGGAATCTACTCAAGCTGGTGGTAACGTTGATGAGCTTGAGATACTTGATGTTAATCCCATATCTTACAAGCCTCCGATGAGATTTTCATCTACTCAAGAAGAATTAGAAGAAGGTGAGATCGAGGTGATACGAGCTGATCTAGCTAGAATGCTAAATATAACTGAAGAAGAGTTTGAATTTGATTTTGAAAAGGATCTGGGTTCAATTGGTGAGAATATTCTTGTTAATGAGCGCATTGATGAAGAAGAATTGGATAAAGAGCCAGTGACATATGTGAATGCTGCTGATCATGTGTTTCCAGAATTTGACGAAGAGTTTGATGAGGAAATTGATATGATTAGTCAAGAGTTTGGTAGTCAAGGGAATCCTATTCCCTCTAACAAAACCAAGACTACTAAAGAAGCCGAAGTAAACAGTCAAGAACAGGAGGACTGGTTTGAGAGGAAAAAGATTAAACCGAAACGTATATACTTGAATCCAGTCAAGTATTACAAGAAGGAAAAAGAAGTTAAGCTTGGGAAGGTGGTAAGTATTGCATATTTGCCAAAGATCAGAAAGATTGTTGTAAGAAGAACGTATGGCGTGCAATATTTTGAGAGCCTATGTGAACTAAAGTCTTTACCATAGATGGACGTAGTGGACATAGTTGAGAAAGAACTGTTATATTGTCCTAAACGTGGACCAGTGATGGAGATCTGGGAGTTTATTAAATGTTAAGCAAAATGCATATTTAGAAGCTGGACTCCTCAAACACCATATCTGCATGTCTCAAAAGTCAAGAAAGATCCTGAAACAGATGAGTTTGTGAAGACCTGGAGATATAAGCCACCTGAAACTCTCAAAGTAATTCCTATGTACCCGATGGAGCATGACTTCCATATTTGCCTTCGATGGTGGTACTATGACAAAGCAAGAGGTGAAGTTCAGATTGTGTTAAACCGAGATGGAGCATAGGATGTAATAAATGTGATGGATCCAATGTGGTTGGTGAACTGTTCGGAGAAGGACATAGAGACACTACACAAGTGCAAGATTCAAGTTTCACATGATAAATATCAGGCGTCTACTATGCAATACCAGAAGGTGATCAAGATTTTTCATAAGTATAAGATTCATTCTGGAGAAGTTTGGAAGAGAAAGTGGTTCGAGATGGGTGGATGAAGAAGAACAGAAAAAGAAGGAAATAGAGAAGGAGATTAAAGAGAAGATGAGGATTGCTGTATTAAAAAGATTCCAATATAAAGGTGTTGGCGTATCGATTCCCACTAATCAGAAACCCTCATATATGAGGAGGGAGTATCGAGAAAGATTTTTTGAGATAAAAGATTGAAGATTTAAGATAGAAGACCTAGCAACATCCAAGGGGAATTTGTTAGAGCATAATGTTTATTTCTAGGGTCTTAGATGTATTAGATATGATTGTATAGGGCTTAATATGTCAAATGTATGTTTTGTAATAGTGAGTCAACGCATAAGTTCCCCAAGTACCGCATAAGTTATGCGGAGCATAACTTATGCGCCGTATATCTTATACGGGCTTGATGTTTCTTATGTTGTTTCCTATAAATAGGAGACTTATGCGGTTGTATGTAGACTTTTGGGTGTATGTTAGAGTGAGAGAGTAGAGAGAGAAAGTTGCTGTAAAGTCATATCTTGTAATCATTCAAGTTATCAATGAATATATGCTTAATGTTTACTTGTTTGTATTCATTCTCAATGGATTCTGCACATTGAGTTATAGGTTGTAACATCTAGAGATCCTGAGAGTCATCTACATCATCATTCGAGGCCTATTCAGTTATTTGATTTGGTGAAACTGATAAGTTAATTTCAACATACATGGAACTGTACAAAGTTGTTTGGAAAATTAGTCCCATATCATATCGACTGAAACTATCTCCAGAATTGAGTTCTACTCATGGTGTTCTCTATATATCAAATCTAAACAAGTACCTTACTGACGAGGCGGAAATAGTACTACTTGAAAACTTACACATAACTAAACTTTGTAAGGAACTCATGGAAATATTAGATGGGAAAATCAAACATTTACGACACAAAAAAATTTCATTGGTCAAAGTTCGGTGGAATTCACAACGGAGAACCGAATATATTTGAAAACAAAAGAACAAATTCCGAAAAAAATACTCTTATCTTTTCCCTAAAAAGGCAGTAGTTGGTATATCAAATTTTGGGGACGAAATTTCTTAATTGGGGGACAATGTGACATTCGTGACAAAACCAGGTATACCTTGGTTATTACATATCGAGTAAATGATTAGCCGTTTACACGTAACGAAGAAACGAATAACTGAATGATACTGGTTATGACTTGGATATCTCGGGAGGGGGGGGCATCTATAAGTCATATGTGTATATTAGAAGCTAACATATTGATATTGTGGCCATAGTACATAGCAAACCAGTTAAACGAAAAGGTTCTCGTTTAACAATACGCTACAACTTTAAACGCGAAAGCTAGTTCCAAAACAAGCAATGTATCATCCATCACGCCGAAAAAGACTTGCAAAACACTTATCCGACATGTTTAAAGCGACTCATGAAAATATTTTGTATTTTTACAACCAAGTGGTATGTTTTTATTAATTTACAAAAATTTAGCCGAAAAACAATACTTTTCACGCAGTTAGTCGCACCCAATCTTTTTTTTCTTGCCAAAAACCTAACCCGAAAAACATTTGGGCATGGGATTTCAGGTGTAGCATGCAAAACGGGCACATAGCCACACGATGGGCGCAAAGGGACCCCCCCCCCAAGAATCGGCCGCAATGGGGGGGGGGGCTACACCATGTGATATATTTTTCTACAAGCTTCTTTAAGATGTTATATTCACACTTTAACTTCTTATACAATTGCTTCAGCTCTTCTGCTATCGTTTTTATCAAAACCCTAAGGTAAACATCAAGATTTTTATGATGTTGAACTTGTTTTAACATGATTATATACAGAAGATTATGGTTTGATTAGCAAAAACCATAATTAACCATGTAAAACCCTTTAAAATAATCCAAAAAACACACTTTGATGTTAAACATGGTTAGAAATAAGAATCAAATATTTTTTTCGCCAAAAATACAGATTAGGAGATCTAAGTCTGTTTTATAGTTCAAAAACTCAATTCGAAACCCAAAACAAAACCCTTTTTTTCAAGGCTAGATGATTGGTCTCGGTTTTGTGACATATGGCTTGTAGATACACTAGATAGATAGGCAAGAACCCGGAAAAGCGAGAAAAAAGTGTAAACAACCGGACACCGCAAAGGTATCACCCAATACACTCGTTTAGAGGCTATTTAGGATTAGATTGTGACGTGTTTATTGTTAGCCTATAAAATTTTCAGGGACCTCAGGGAGCTTATGAATGTGTCATTGTGGGGAACTCAAGTAATATATCGAAGAACACATGCGAATTTTGGGGTTATTTGAGGAACCATAGCTATGATTTCTAGATTCGCACTTATTCTAGTTTTAACGATAGTTTATGGCTCGAAAAGGTAATTAGAAAAATTCTTGAGTTCTAGAATTTTTACAACGAATTTTTGAAGTCATCTAGATCACTCAGAAATTTTTTATCGGATTTTCAAAAATCTATTGATATAAACGAACAATTTACTTGTTAACATCCTACATAAAATGAATTTTTATAAGTTAATGGATAAGTAAATATTTTCAAAAATATTTTTATAAAAATAAAAATATATTAATTAGCGAGTGTATAAATTTTCTTAATTTAACAATAAACAAATAATTAGTTGTGCTAATTTTAAAGTTAAACAAATACAATTCTTATAAAAAACCGACAGATTTGTGATCTATAAACTTGCTGAAATATTAGAACATCAAAAGTGATCAAAAATCTAATTATTAGGTTAATTGAGTAAAAAAGAACAATTAGTGAAAAATTCGGACAAATCGGATGAATTGTGCGCGTTTTTCTCCAAACCAAATTGTATAAAACTGAAATGAGCCCTGTAGCGAATCCAGACATCTAAACTCTGGTTTTCTTTATACATTGAATCATTGTGCCAATCAACAACTCAAGCTTATCTGATCTTACCTATTTTCGAAACACGTAAATGACAAACTTGGCCCAGCACGTGAAACGGTGAAATTGAGCCAAGTTCAATTTTAATACTTAGACATTGAATAGCGTCACAATCTAAGACTACAGACATGTTTTGGGCATGACAGCTATACCCAGACTAAATTTACAGACCGATTCATTATGGAGGCTATATCAATATTAGAATATTAATTATAACTACTGATTATAGAAACCTAGTGGTAACCATCTAAACGGACTGTTAACCAATATCGTACTAAGTACATTGCTATAAGGTGAGTTTCATGACCCCTCTTTTTAAACTGTTTTTCAAACTTTTGTGGGAAAAGCATGTTTATATACATCATTATATCTGGAAATGTTTCATGATGTGAATTATCTAAGTGCTAACACACAGAAAGTCCCTACCAACACATTGATTAACTTCGAGCCACTAGCTTGTGAATAGTACTATTGGTTTGACAAAACCAAACGGGACCGATACGGATGCCGAGACAGACCTTACGCTGTTTGCACATGACGATAATTATACAAACATGCTATTTCGTGTTATACATAGCTACTTGGGGCATGTTGTGGGCGGAAAAAAGGGCGGGGGGGGGGGGCATAGTGGTAGATGATACGTGGGAAACGGAGGCACGTAGCACGAACAAGCGGTCGAGGTTTCACTGAAGCTTAACATAATTGCATCGAAAACATACAAACAAACAAACATACAAACGTATAAACATACATACATGCGTACATATAAACCATGATTGTTGTGATTACGCATAACCGATTTCGTTGAAAGTTACAAAACTCACCAATTATTCATAGTTGACCCGTTTTGACATGCTTTTCAGGTATTCGAAAGTTGGAATAGGATGCTTGTGTGCTATATGATCGATGCTATGTGGATAGAGGAAATTGCATTAGTAAGGAATAAAAGGGTGTAACGAATTGACTCGCGTTGTGTAACACCTAGGTTGGAAAACGAAATAGAATGATGAAACATACTGTAAATTAGTCTGTTAATGTTCTTCATAAACAAGGTGGTTGATACCAGGTGTCTGTTACATTCTCGTTTTACATTTCTGAAATTGCTAGACGAGGTGTGATAATTTCCAAGTTACCAATCTACTGCCGAAAAATTGAGATCCAGCAGTTGTAGACTTTGCTTTCAGCTTACAGCTACCATAATCTGAATCGAAAAACGCTCTCAACACTAATTCGTCATCACTAGGATACCAAAGACCTCAAATAACTAAGAATTATTTTTACGATCATCAGGTGCGAGACTTTGGGATTGGACCTCAAATATCTAAGAATTCTTTTACAGATCTCTGGCCTTGATGTAGTTAATTGCATGAGAGAGCTAATCATGGATCGATATAAAGTTTGAGCAACCTTCTCCCTATTGGAATCAGGACCAATCCCATGATTCAATGGAAGCGGTGTAGTGATTGCAAATGAATCTAACATGTTGAACTTCGCTAGGATGTTGTTGACATACTTCGTCTGGTGGATGAAAATACCATCGGGTAACTGTTCCACCTGAAGCCCTAGGAAAAATTTCATTTCACCCATTGCACTCATCTCAAATTTCTTCTTCACGACTGCTTCGAATTCCTTGCACAGATCATCATTTGTGGACCCAAATATGATATCATCCACATATACTTGCATGATTAGCAGATGACCAGCTACTTGTTTAGTAAAGAGTGTACAATCAACGGTTCCTCGAATAAAGCCGTTGTCTAACAAGGGTTGGGACAACGTTTCATATCAAGTTATCAGGACTTGATTAGTCGGTACAAAGCTTTATCGAGTAAGTACACTTTTGTCTTTGTGGATCGGATCGACAAACCCCTATGGTTGTCCCACATAGACTTCTTCACTAAGACTCCCATTGAGAAAAGCAGACTTGACCACCAACTGGTAAACTTTAAAGCCCTTCCAGGATGCAAAGGCTAGAAAGATCCGAATAGCTTCTACTTTTGATACAGGAGCATAAACATCATATAATCGATTCCCTCACGTTGGTTAAATACAAGAATGACCAATCGCGCTTTGTTTCATACAATTATTCCATTTTTATCATGCTTGCACTTGAATACCCATTTCTTATCAATAAGTTTCTTGTCCTCTGATAAATCCAAAAGCTTCCACACTCCTAGATTTTCGAACCGCTGCATAGCATTAACCCAACTTTCTTCGGTTAACGCTTCTTTATAAGTCTTCGATTCAGTTTGAGAGATAAAACACTTGAACGAAAACCAATTTTGTAGTAGTAACAACTTCGAGTAGAAACATATGAGGCTTTGATCAATCTGACTCCTTATTTGAACACCAGTGTTTAGGTTATCAATAATATTCTCCTTAGGATGGCATGACACAATGAGAGGAATGACTTCGGTAGAAACTATCACATCATCTTGAAGATTTGTCATGTTTTCTTCCACATTCACTTCACTTTGGACCTGAATTTCCCATCTGGGTCAAGAAATGTGCGCGAAGACTCGAATGGTTCAAGCAAATTCAAATTAGATTTACGTCGGCTTTCCAGCTCGAAAAAAGTCTACCTAAATAGTTTGACTATTAGAACACGGTTAAGAGTGTAACATGCGGACGCCATGGCTTCGGTGCAAAATCTAACTGGTAACTTTGAATCACCAAGCATGGTGCGAGCTGTCTCAAATATTGTTCGATTCTTTCGTTCAGCGACCCATTTTTTTGCGTGCACTAAATTCATGAAGAATCCCTCATTCATTGCAGTACTCAAGCATTCAGTTGTTCTTGAACTTGATCCCATTCTCATTTCGGATTCTCCTTATTTGAAGATTTCACAAGTTCTCCATGTTCTTGAACAAGACCATCTGGTTGGTTATCAAAGGTCTGATCCATAGAATCTAGAAACAAAACCCATGAGAATATGGAATAATCATTAGTAACCAGCAGAGAATACAGTTCTCCGGTGATACTTTTGACATTCACAGGACCGAAAAGATTTATATGCAGATGCTCAAAAGGCAGGCTAATTGAATTAAGCAATTTCTTCTGATGCGGCTTCTTTGATTATTTTCCGTTTTTATGTTCGAGACAATCTTCACTCCAAGTAAAAATTCTTGACATTTACCCCATCAACCAATTTATTATGAAAAAGATGGTTCATCTTCCTGACATTGATATGTCCCATTCGTCGATGACACAAAATGGACTCCTTTTCTGACGCCTTTGAAATGAAACACTGTACATTTTGTGACGAAGTGGATGCCGTACTCATGTTGAGAACATATGTATTGTTCTCTCGAGGAGCATGCACCAGAATCCACTCGTCATGAATTTTGAATTCCGGCTTCAATATCATACACTCCTTGTTTGTGAAGTTAATTGAGAAATTCTTATCACAAATTTGTAATATGTTTAGAAGATTAATCTTCAACTCTGTGATGTAGTTCACCTTATCAAGAATCAACTTGCCATTTGACAATGTGCCTTCACCAACGATCTGTCCTCCTTGATTCCAAAAAAACTCCTACATACCCTCCTCGAATAGATTTGAAATTCCCCAATAAATGAAGGGTACCCGTCATGTGCCTTGAGGCTCCAATATCCATAAACCAACAAAAGTCATGGGATCTTGGAAGCCCCTGCACATCAGATTAAAGGATTAGTGAAACAAGGAAACCCAAGCCTTCTTGGTTTTGGGTTGTTTAATTTTTCTCAACTTCTCATACATTTCAGATTCGCTCGATAATAGATCAATACTCGAGATAAAACTCAAATCATCAGATACGGATATCTTCTTCTTATCACAACCAGGTGGACTTGTTTTCGAAACAGTTGGTTTTGCCACCCAATTCCGTCCCAATGAGTTTTTCTTTATGTAAAAAGTAGTGTTTTTCTGTATTAAGCAAGGTCAAGTGCTACAAATGACATAAACATTTGAACGACACCTTCCAATGATTATGCCTTGTCTGAACATAAATCTGATGCACGTTCCAGTAACATTCGCCACCTTTTTTTTCAAACATGAAACCCGACCCGGCTTTTATTATATTTATATTTATATTATTTTCTGCTAAATTCTAAATTTTTGATCCTCGTTATTATTGAATCGACAAATTTTATTTAATTTATTGCATTTGCACCTATTACACGTCATCCGGATATTACGCTCTTCGTAAACATGTGTTCTTAGTGTCGAACATTTACATTTATAAACTTATTCAATTGATTCAAAGTTATTTCGTCCTATTAGAACTATTGTTCCAAACTTCAAGGGCTTTATTGCAAAAATTAAAAAAAAACGTTCTTTTCTCTTTTTTTTTTCTTTCTTCCCGATGGTGAACAACCCCTTTCACGAGTTGATCCACAAATCGGGGTATAATACAGGATTTGGCAGGAATTCATTTTCTATATTGATACTCTATTGATCCATATGATAATCTCGCATACTTAACAACAAACATTGAACAAATTGATCAATATCACATTAAACCCAACGCGAACTAATCTTGACTTAAAAAGCCTATAAATACTTGTTTATAATTCAATTAGACCATACCACATCTTCCTCACAACATCACGACACAAACCTCTAACCTAATTGCATCATACAAAGCCGTAAAGATCCATTTCAAATTCAAGTTTGAAGTTGTAACCCTAGTGATCGTTCTCCGCCTTGTCGTCCTCTTAATTCGATCATTTGTCGAGATGTATCCTGAGGAGCTCAACCGTTTATATCATAATTTTTATCGCTATCTCATCTTCGTTAATCCACTCGTTATGATGAGTTTACGTACCTCTTTATCCATCTTTTATTTTTTGGGGGTAACATGTATAACTTATTCACTTTTACTCTAGTTTTATTACCACAACTATTCAAAACACAATTCGATATATGTTTACCTATGATTATTAGATGCTCTATGTTTATGCTCTATGTGCTTAAATGTTTGTTTTCTACTTGGTGGTTTGTATCTCATCCTCTTCTATTCTCATCAAGTATGATCATACATTTACCCAAGTACATTGATTTTGTATCAATAAGAGCGGGTCCACATCTAGTAAGTTGTTTACATTTTCACAAGAATTGTAATTCTCACCATTTACATATTATTGTTATTTATTTAACCCTATATAAAACAAAACTTATGTATTCTCACCAACGTTCGTGTTAACAAAACTCTATTTTTATATATGCTATTGGTTCAAGTATTTTAGGTAACCAAGATGGAAGATAGTTAGTTGGCCATTGGATATTTATTCAAAATATGTATTTAACTCGATTATTGTAATTGTGTACTTGTTTCGATGTTAATGAAATAAATAATTATTGTCACTTTAATTAGTGTCTTTTGAGCTACTGTCCAATCAATATGTTAGGCCCCGGCATGTTCCGCCTGCGGCCGGGATGTGTCATATTGGTATCTGAGACGAAGGCTATATGATAGGTGGTTATTCTTGTACACAAAAGCACACACAATTCCAAGGATACGCCTCACTCTCTAAATTATTTTCAAAACCCTAGTTGTTATTTTAAAATTAGGAAATTCCTTAAGAATTACCACCATTTTACTCCTCTCTCCTTGAGGACGATTCGTGTGACAGATATGTAGTAACCGGAAGGGGACACTTGTTCTTCGAACCATTGACACCAAGGCTTGTGAGCCTAAGGAAATCCAATGCGTATAAATCTCAATCAACCGCGAGACCCGGTTGCTTTCCTGGAGGGTTCGGCGAGGTTGTGAAACTTATTAGGCCAAAGCATATCACACCAAACGTCTACGAATCTACTAACCTCATTGTGTCAAGTGTGGTCATGTAAAAACCACATCCTTAAATCATTACCGAATTCACCGTGTTTTAGTTGAAAGAATTGGAAGGACAATTCATGGTGATGCATGGATACACCAACCATTCACCTCAACACCCTTATCTCGATTTTAATCATTTTTAAATCTATTGTTGAAAAATTAAGCCATGATGATACATGGATATTTTAACGATTAGATTTTTGTTTTTATTTTGTTATAAATGATTGTTCTCTCATTTTGTTGGGACAATCTCATGGTGGTTCATGTATGTCTCGACTCTCGAATTAAGTTTTATTACTTTATTTAATTATTAAGTTCATTAATACTCCAAGTCAAGGTTTATAAAAAGTTTAATTTGTACCCATATGATTTTTCACAAAACTCAAAATTATGCATAGTTATACAATTTACTCCAAAACCTAATAAATTTTCACATGTCGTCCTTGTAGCATGTCTTCCTCCCACCTCATCAACCGTAACCATCACACTGGAAACTCTGGCCGTAGCATACCATCTCGCATTACGAATTTAATCATTGAAGCCCTTCCAATACTCATCTCTCAACTCCAAACCGTGAATGCAGCTGCTAATGCTAACTCGATCGCTAATGCTAATGCTAACCCGGTCTTGCACATGGTCACTCCTTTCAAGCACGCCATCGATAAGTACATCTCAGGTTTGCCAATGTAAATCCAAGACTCCGTTCTAAGGCATGACCAGAATATCCTCGATGATTTCCCGGTACCCTCATTGAGAACCATGTTAAGGCTGGACCCTGATGCGGAAGAGTTCCAAGAAGCCCAATGATAAGCTCGTACCCGAGCCCACCAAAGAATCCAGGACTGAATCCTCTAGAATCCTCCGAACACAACAATAACAACTCACCACATTACCACAACAATCCAAGAAAGTCAAATTCCCAAACTATTTCTTTTGCCAATCACAAGCCCAACCCGCCAAGAAGCCTTACACAATACTGCACCCTTTGTGTGATACGTCTAAATTCCACCATTCGCCTAACCTCAAGTGTCATCAATGCACTTATTGCGGTCGTTTTGGTCACCTCTTTACCACATGTATTGAACTTAACCAACCCATGATTCAACAATTTACCTCACCTCTTACCAAATCCCAGGCTTTACCTTACGCTCAACCGTTTTCCCAAGCACCCTCAACTTCTAGAGCTTGTTACAATTGTGGAGATCTAGCCAATTCCGTGATGCATTACCAAGACTCGCATACATGAACCAAATTCAACCTTACCCAATCCAAGCCACTCAACATCAAGCTTACCAACCCCAAGTATATCCAACGCAAGTCACCCAAGCCCAATTCAACCAAGCCCAAGTGAATCAACCTCAACCAATCCAGGCCCAACCCAATCCAACCAAAACCCACCCAACCAACCTCAAGTTCACCAAGTTTCCCAAGATACACAAGAACAAGTGTGTTACATCAATGTTTCCCAAGTCTATACCTCACATTTCAAGAATACATGCTACACAAGAGATGTTTATTTTTTCAAGTTATTTTATTTTAAATCTAATGTAATAACTTTATTTTAATCTTAGGTTTTGTTATTTATGAGAATCTTGGTTATTTATAATTTAATTCAATCTCTCATCTATTTCTATTATGTCATTTATTGCACTATTTATTTTTATGCAATTTATTATCACATTTCAAGTGGTCTTTAACCGGTTATTTACCAGGACTATGTACATGGTTATCTAATAATACCGTATTTGTATCATGGACTACTTATGACCGATTTTCTACAAACGTTTTCTTTTGTAAATTGGGACTATGAACATGTGTTGTATATAGTTATCTAATAGGAGTCATAAGTGCAAATTTTATTTCGATATTTTAATACATGACTACCCAAATTCCCCAAAACTCACCTCATTCTCATGGTACCCTTTTCTTATCTGATTTAATCTTGACCTCAAGCCTCATATATATTATATCTCTTTAATCATGTGAGCCATTTGTTGTGTGAACCTATCTATTTGAATACTTATTGTGAATTTTGTTGTCATCTCAAGTAATCCTATACATCGAATGTGTAAAATATATATTTAATATCAAAGTTTCCTTCACCTATTTATTTCATTTTGTTGTTATTACTTTTGATGGTTAACTTCAACCATTCGTTATAATTTGCAAAGTGGTTTACTAGTTATTTTGTGATCATCAAATTTCACCCATTTATTTAGTTTTATTTCTCTTGATCAATTAATTCCATTTAAATATTGATTCAAAAATTTTTATTTTACCTTGTTTTCAAACCCATAATACGGGACGAACTATGTGCACCATGAGACGATCTAAATACTGATGAGTGCACGCATAATTATTAAAATCCTCACATGGGACTCATAGTGAATATGGTTGTGTGTCATCACCCAGAACCTAGGGTGATTTGGGTAGCGAAACAAATATTGATGTGATAAGGGCATGGTGGATACGTCGCTGATACATCCTTTATATAAGTGTCTTTATCATATTTTCTGTTTTTAATGTTATTCGGGTGACTTGAAAATCTGTGTTATTTTATAAAAAAAATTCTCTTGACAGTTTCTTTCTTTATGTTGTTTATATAATAATAAAAGTGGGAGGAGTTGGCATTGAGGTGTTGTACTCTAAGCTTAACATGTTGTATACGTTCCTAAATGCATCATACCTTCCACATATGGAATATAAATGAATGTGGAATGTAAATGAACTAGTAATGTTTCTTAGTAAAGTTTTCTTCTTAAAAGCAATGAAACAACTCATTGAGGTGTTTTATTCTAAGCTTAATCTGTTGTACACATTCCTAAATGCATCATACTTTCCACATATAGAATATAAATGAACTTGAAATGTCAATGAACTAGTAATGTTTTTTAGTAAAGTTTCTTCTTAAAAGTTTTTAGTAAAGTTTCTTCTTAAAGTTTGGTTATTTATCTTTTCGTTGCATTTGTGTTTTGAGCAGTATTAGCGATTTTAGATAACGGTTTTAGATGTTTACGGGTTTGCGTTACTTTATCACAAACCCAAAACAACATTCAAATCAACCACCCACGCCACCCCACAACGCGGGGGGTCAATTACTAGTTCTTTTTTAATTTTGGGAGAAAATTTCGAAAAGGTTGTGAATAGTTTAACATTCACCACTTTTTTTTTCAAACACGAAACCCAACCCATCTTTTTTTATATTTATATTTATTTTCTTTTCTGCTAAATTCTAAATTTTTTATCCTCGTTATTATTGAATCAACAAATTTTATATAATTTATCACATTTATACCTATTACACTTCATCCGGATATTATGCTTTTCGTAAACGAGTGTTGTTAGTATCGAACATTTACATTTTTTTCACTCTTTTCTTTCTTTCTTCCCAGCGGTGAACACCCCCCTCCCCCTTCACGATTGATCCAAAAATCATGGCGTATAATAGGGGATTTGGCTGGAATTCGTTTTCTTCGTTGACACGTTATTGATCCATATGGTAGTCTCGCATTATTGACTGAAAACATTGAACAAATTGATCAATGTCACATTAAACCCGATGCGGACTAATCTTGACTTCAAAAGACTATAAATACTCATTTATAATTCAGTTAGACCATACCACATCTTCCTCAAAACATCGCGATGCAAACCCCTAACTTAATTGCATCATACAAAGCCATAAAGATCCATATCGAATTCAAGTTTAAAGTCATAACCCTAGTCATCGTTCTCCGCCTTGTCGTCCTATTAATTGGATCTTTTATTGATGTATCCCGAGGAGCTCAACCGTTTCTATCTAATTTTTATCGCTATTTCGTCTTCGTTAAGGTGAGTTCACATATCCCTTGTTCCATCTTATATATTTTGGGGCTAGCATGTATACACTTTTACTCAAGTTTTTTTTACCACAACTATTAAAAACACAATTCGATATTTTTACGTGTGATTATTGCATGCTCTATGATTATGCTCTATATGCTTATAAATGTTTATTTTATGTTTGGTGGTTGGCACTCATCCTCGTCTATTCTCATCTAGTATGATCAAACATTTACCCAAGTACATTGATTTTGTATCAACAGGAATGGGTCTACATCTATTTAGTTGTTTATATTTTCATAAAAGTTGTGATGCTAACCATTTACATATGAATTGTGATTTACATAACTACGTATAAAACGAAACTTATGTGTTCTCACCAAAATTCGTGTTGACAATACTCTATTTTTATACATGATACAGGTTCAAGTATTTGAGGTAATCTAAAATCGAAGATAGTTGGTTGGCCTTAATATATTTATTCAAAATGTGTATTTGCTTTGATTATTATAATTGTGTACCTGTTTTGATATTAATGAATTAAATAATTATTGTTATTTTAATTAATGTCTTTTAAGCTACTATCCAATCAATACGTTACGTCATGTCATATTCCGCCTTTGATCAGGATGTGACAGTTCACATATATCTTAACGTCATAGACTACATGTTTATTCTATTGGTGGAACCGGTTCATCAAATCATAATCTATAGAGACATGGAAAGAAAACAAAGCACATGTTCATCTTCAATCAATCTAGAAGTTAAACAAAATATAAATCAAAAGCAAAACTATCGGATAAAACCCAACATCTAGAAGGAAAATATGTGATGTTACAAAGACGTTATGAATGATGTAAGAAGATACAAATAATTATATAGTATGGTTTATATATTTTTCTAGTACCTTAATATATTATATCACATTCTATGTATGTTAGTGGTTAAGAAAAAGACAAGTTATTTTACCGAATAAAAAATATTACACTTGTTCTAAAGTGGTTGACGGTGATGATTACTTCCTAGTAAAAGAAGAAGCCATGTGACTAAGGTAATTGAACTTTTGGGTTTGTAAGTTTATAAAAAGCCATGTGACTAAGGTAATTAAACTGAATGCCCTGTATGTTTAAATTTCTATTGTAATACATCTAACCCATGACAGGTTGACGGGTTACTATTATAAATATCAAATAAAAACACAATCACAAAAAATACAAAGAAAACTTAGGACATTAAATTTACTGAAATAAATAAAAATGTAGTTTTTAAAAATTTATAAACTCATATTTGCCATCATTTAATCCCTGGATTTTGGGAATTACCTGTCAGACACAAAATAAAAATACAACATAAAAATTACAACTGAGCCAAAAATTGCTTAGTAATGAAAAGAACATAATACAAGTAAAGTCAAAAGAAGAAAAATGATAGCCACGGGCATTGAGTTTAACTTAAACCAACCTTATACTCATATGAATACTAAAAATAATATGAGGTATAACCTAATACTTGACAGGAATATTGTTAAACGCATACATAAACTTATGTAAAAATTTACACTCATCAAACCATGTGACTAGACATAAGATATCAAGTCCGGTGACAAGGAAGCACCCACGACCCTTAAAGAAACTGATACAAAGCGAGCAAGTCCATGCACCTGCAAGGTAGTAAGAATGGTGTGTACCCGTTAGGGGCTAAAGTGCTATGCCCCCACGATCTAGAGATGCCGTAAATTTTATTACGCAGCCACCATAAGTGTGATGCCATTAGACATGCTCGGGTGATATATTACAAAAGCTATGGTCATCCGAATAATCTACATCCAGCTAAAAATGTTAGTAACGGAACATGCAATAACGAGTTTTAAGGTCTATAACATGCTACTAACATCAATATAAACACAACATAGCAAATAAGTCGAACTAGAACACCAACTAAAATATAATGAAAAATTGTCACTACAAAGTAACTATATTAAAAATATTAGTTGGCCAATTGTAACACCCAAGGAAAATCCCACATCATCATGGACAGGAGAGATTCTTGTTAATAAGGAATGAAGTTGATACGGGAGGGGTGGATGACTTCCTTATGAAGATCCCTAAGCTGCAACTTGCAATATATGTAGTTGCTTTGGGCGGGATAGATTTAGACATGGACATCCTTAACCGTGTTTTTGCACTTCCGTTAAAGATGGTTAAAAGCATCCCTAATTGCTGTCGCATGGCATTTTCCCATGCCTTAGCTGTTACATTGTGTAAGGTGGTTTCTATGTCGGATGCCATTAAGGCATGGGATTGACTTTTAATTTTACTGCATTGCACAATACAAGTTTTTAGGCATTCTAACTGATAGGAGCGTAGGTCGAGGAATAAGAAGTCCTTGCAAAGTCTTTCTGGACTTGGCCAGTTGGGTTGATGGAAGACGGTGCGTTGATCTTATCCCGTATATCTTGGGCTCAGAATTCGATGAGGCCACATTTGAGGGTGATCATTTTAGGGAGGGCCTCAATACTAAGCAGTGTATTCGAAAAGTTGTATATGGCCAATTCACAGCTACGGCTAAATTTTGATAAGCATCCTATCTTGGTCCCGCTTGCCTTACCTTGGGCCTAACTCATAGAGCCCTCTTTAGTTGTGGACATTGAAATTTTTATAAGGTGTATTAAATCTTTCCCCCAAAAAGGTCTCTTAGAATAAACGGGCCGAGGGCCTGACATATTTTTGATACCCTATATTGGGAGGGATCTGCGATGGATGTGGGGTTGCTTAAAGCTATTACTAAGGTGGTTAACATGTGGTTAAGGGGAGATGTGCTAGTGGTTTGACATAGTTTGTGCCCCCCCCCCCACAACGCTACTGCTTAAGCACGACAACGGGGTTACGCCTATTTTCGTAGGTGCGATTTATAGAAGGCTTGTATCTAAGATAGTTATGAGGAGTGTTGGGAAGAGATGGAAAATACCTTGGTTATTTTCAATTCAGGGTGGGATCCCGAATAAGGCGGCGGCAGTGCTTCATAATGGGGATAAGTTTCTTAACATGTTCCACTCTGATGTTTCGTTGGCTTTGCTTATAGTAGATTTTTCTACTATCTTTGACCTGGTGGATAGGACGACACGACTATAGGAGGTTTGTGCCATATGCCCTTCTATTTGCGAGGCTATATGTAGAGAATGATTGTATTTGGTTAACTATCGAGTTCAAAAAGGCGATCATTTAGGATCCCTCCTCTTTGCATTAATCTTTAAATCCCCTCATTCATTGTATACATGATGATTGTAAGTTATTTTTCTATTCATGGTAGTTAGATGATGACATGATTATAGGAGATGCCATTGAAGTTGCTAAAGCCTTGGATATTATTAGGTCTATGGGGCTATCTTTAGGTCTTGAGTTTAATATAAAAAGACTAAAGTTGTTAACCGTCATCCCCATGATTTCTTAACCGTCATCCCATGAACGGGTTAGGCCGGAACATGTTAGCAGTAAAGTATCGATCTATTATTAAAAGCAGTTTAACGATCCCCCTGTTCCAAGTTGGTGAGCCCTTTCATGTCAATCGTAAATTTGTTTAGATAATTTTGGTGAACATGCGGTTCATTGTAAGGGGCTTCCGGAGTTTAAATATAGACATGATTTGGTTAGGGATGTCCTATGTGATGTGTTAAAACAAGCGAGGATTTCGACAAAAAAGAGGCTCATGTGAATTTCATGTTTGATCCACATGAAGGCGGTCCACTCTCCTGGCAACGAACGTTCTTATGTTTCGATAGTAGGGGGACATACTTGTGTGGACCTTATTGGAGTATCTTCCCTTGTCGGGCTTAGCGACACCAGGTTTGTTGCTAGGTAGGTCATTTTAAAGGTAGAGTGCAGAAAAATCGCTAAACACGAGAAGCCCTGTGCCGAGAATCAACACGCCCGGATGCTACTATGTTTATGAAAAGAGTTCTGCAGCTCATGCACAGTATCGAGGAAGAAGAATTTTGGTAGGATTAGTTTTTCGATTCAAAAGGGGGCGCCGCATCTTGTTGACCGCTTACCTGCCTCTCAATTGCATTTGGCTCCTTTTGTGTTATAAATGAGAATAAATTGGTGGCCGAAAAAATAAGCTTTTGTAAACTTATGTTAAAATACACCGAAAATAGTTTGGAATTTTTAAAGCATCAAAATAAAAACAAAGCAATAAACGTAAGCAATAAAAATAAGTTATACTTTTACGAAAAAGATCACAACATGATATCATATTGACTAGTTAAATCCTAAGGTACACTTCTGTTGAGTCTAAGAATGAATGAAACATTCTCAACTTTCCCAAAATGAGCTAAGTATGATCTACGAGTATCACAAATGCTTTCCAAGTATGAAATTACATCCTCAAGCATACGTTAGGCTATCAAGCATATATTAGTCTTTGATATCTTCTAAGTGTTGGTCTCGAGCATCTAACACTACCTCGAGCATGAGAAATATACCATCGTAAGCATGCTAGTAAGGAGTTAATAATTTTTTCCTATAGTTACTGTTAACATGTGTTTAGTCTCGAGCAACTAGATAAGATACGAGCATCTTATGGTTTTTTGAATAAATGTGAGTAATGGCTAATTGTGAGAAGAGCATGCCTTATTTTTGCTAGTGGCAGCATATCTGGCATAACAATACATGCCGGTGAAGTTAAAGACATGCTAGAGAGGAATGTTTGCCCGATATACAATATTCTAATTACGGACATGCTCGTGAAAAACCAAGACATTTTAGATATCGGTAAAGTCATCATGGGTCAAGGAGACAAGTGCCCATATAGAACTATTGCTAGACTTGGTGGGATAAAATCCCATACTCCTAGTTTAATGAATTATTGGAGTTCACTTTCAAAGCTTCCACCGAAGATGGTTCTTTTAAGGGCATCACAATATTAGTAGTTTCTATTTGGGATACAAATCATGAAAATTTTGATATGCTTTGAATCCCAGATCTTCTGATTAAAGCATACTGTAACATTTCGGTTTTTTCGAATTCTTATTTGTGTTCATTTTATAGATTTGTGAACATCATTCGGATCTCTATCATTAATAATATCAAGCATTTACGAGTATTTAAGATTTGTATTTTCATTTAATACCCTTTATACTTACTAAGTTGTTTATTCTTTGATTTAACTTTGAATTAATCAAGAAATATGCTTTTTTGGAAGTTCATAGACTATTATTGCCAAAAAACAAAAGTTGTCCACCTTAGACCCGAGCCGCCGCTCGGTGGCTAACCCCCATTGTTGCGCGTGCCACCTCCACAAGTCTGTGCATAACATATAGTTTGTTATGCTTTCCTAGTTCGTTTTTGGCACAAAATCAATTATTTTTTACTAATTCGAGTGAATTCAGCCCCAAGAAAAGTAATATAGCCTAAGAACGAATTTTACCGCTCATTATATTGATTTGGTCATTAAAAGCTTATTCGGTTTCTTAAACGAGTAAAATAACTATATTTGGTTCATTTTAGTGTATCCTATAAAAACAACACATATATCATCTATCACAAACTTTCCTAAACCCTAATTAAGCATTCCCAGCCATCACTTGTTTCTTTCTTTCATCATCTTCTTCGTTTTGGCCATATTTCTTGAAGATGTAAAGCTTCGGTGTTGACTTTGCTATTACAACGATATTTGATTTCACTTTTTGGTTGAATCATTCACTTTCCGGGTAAGTTGTGAACTGTAAAATCATTCATACATATTCCCTAGTCAATAACCTTCAATCGATTTCTGAGATTAAAGGGTGTTAACTGGACAATTTGTTTAAAACCCGTTAAAGGGCATAATAGTCAACAAGTTTGACTACTCGTTTTCTCATGCTTCTGGTTATAACCGATGTTCGGTCTAGAAGACTTTTATTCTCGTAACAAAATTTTAAGGCTACTGAGCAAAACCCGACTTCCGACTCGCTGTTCGGATTCTGGTCAGTACCGACTCGCTTAAATGTTTAATTTAACATAACCGGAGTTCTAAACATCCGTTTGGAATGATTCTAGTGACAACGAGTTTGGATTTACTCATATTTTCTTATCTCAAAGTTTTAGGTTTAGTTGGGTTATCTCACTTGACGCGTTATCGAACGATTTCCTTATTTTCTCTTAATTCATTCTTGTTTTTACTCGCTCACCTACGAATTAGGGTAAGTTTTATCACTCAATATTTTACTAAATTTTAATAAGTCTTGGGGACATATGCGTACTAATCCGTATTTCTTATTATCTATATATCTTAACTAGCAAACATGTAATTATGTGTAATTGATCAAATATACTTGTTATGTGCTTACGTGTTTATTTACCGCATTCGGAGAGGTCCATCATATTCTCATTTATAGTATGATCATACGACTATCATAGTGATCAACCCCCGCTAGCATGGTAGTGGTTTAATGACTCATTATTTGCAAAAACGGGTGATAATCTCACTCAACCTAGTGTTGACAATCTCTATTGTATTTTCTATTCATATGCAGGTTTTAGTTTGACATGAAGCTTGAAGTGATGGACACCTAGAACAGACCTTAGATAATTTGTGTAGAAAATATATATTTAAATTCTGTCTAGAATATATTTCTTTGTTTTTGGATTATTTTCATGTTTGGATGTTTTGTGCACTTTTTATGAAATAATTAACTTAATAGATGTTGTCATTTATATTTTAGGATAGTACTTTAAGCTGTGAACAATCAGCTCACGCCCCGCCATTTTCACCTCAGGTTGGGGTGTGGGTGTGACACATACGCACATAGCATCCCATCTGCAGTAACATATGCAATTTGACTTCTTGTAAGAACAATTAAAGTCGTATCACCAATTATCTTTTCATAAAGATGAATAGTATGGATACGCAGTGTAGGCTACTTAGGAATTTGAATTATTATATCAAGATTGGCGACATTCAACTTAGTCGTTTGTTCTCTTAAATGTTTGAAAGATTCTACTTCATTAACCTCATCATGAACATTTTCTTCTTGAAATCATTCAAAGGTAGACTCTTAATAGTCGGCATCATCGTTAGATGAATAAATCACGGGAGTTATGTTTCACACCCCACCAAGGAGGAATCACTAGGCAAGATGGTTCAACGAGCATATGAGTATTGCAAACACAAACATGCATTAGATACTTAAAAGTTTAAAGCTTACAACCAATTTATTTAATTTAAACGAAAACAGTTTCAAAGATTTCTCAAATACGACCCAATGACTTGGGTTATACTAGCTAAATCTCTCAAAAGCGTATCCATGACATGCTTGTTTTTCCTATGTAGTTTACCCATGCTGCATCTCCTAAGTACCTAAGAAACATACTTAAAAAGTTAACATTATGTTGGTGAGCTCACAGGTTTATATAAGAAACACGGAAAACCATTGATGATAACAAATCATAGTGTATATTACGATAACCAAAACAAGTTGGGGGGGGGGGGGATTCTCGTGGTCTAGCTAACACAATGAGTTGGAATATATGAGTATATAACCAAGCCTGACAGGTTTCTTTTGCCTCGTCATATGGCGATCCACATGATATACTCAGATAATATGTGATCATTTAACTAGGTAAGTCAACAGTCAGTATATATCATTTGACCGGGGGTTGTCAATCCCAATAGTACTATTCATATTTCCACAGCTAATGCATAGTTAATGGTTATATATTAATGTTGAGGACTTAATGAGCTCTAATGTATATGTCTCATATATTCACAAAATCCGGTTATGCCGCTTGTTTTTGTGTTATCATGGTAATAATGAAATGATGTTTGAGGTATGTTTCTCCCCCGAGTTTGTAAAACAATAAAACAAGTAAAAGGGGGCCGTGAAAACTCACCTTTAAATAAAAGGTTAAATGCACAAGTTTGCTTATGTACCCACGAATTGTTGTTGATACCCTAAGAATTAAACATACTTAATTTAGGGTGGGGTCGTGTTACAAGAATGTTAAGACCTAAAGAGAAGTCAATAGGTGAAAGTTATGATGTAAGAGATGTTGATAACGTTTATTTCTGATTTGGACAGATTCTGATCCGGATGTTCGGATTTGTTAAAAATATTGAATATCGATGAAATTTTAAAAAATCTCTAGTTTATTATTTTGTTGTGTTGTGAACAACTTTTGTTTAGAAAAGTTTCTTATTTGGATCCCCGAAGGATAAGGAAAATGCCCATCTTTCAAAAGTGTACAAATCTGCGCACTGTTGTCAAGAGGACTATTTGGAGGTCCAAACGAAGGTTTTTATCAAAGTTCTTTATATCAATGAATTCTTCTTTCGACTAACTTTGTCATAGAATCAAGATTTAATACATTTGGATTAATTATTAGCAATTTATGGATGAAACAAAATCAGGTCAGAAAGTTGTTAAAATTAGGGTTGCACTTATATGCACATTGGCAATATTTTAAGCGATTTCGTGTTAAGAAAAGTTAGTTGCGGGTATGTAACCATGTTTTAGTGTGGATTCACATAATGCGGTGGTATTTTCATTCATGAAAACAGGATCCATGATTAACTTAGGGTGGATTCACAGAATGTAGAGGTATTTCCATCCATGAAAGCGGGGTCCATGTTTGAGTTAATGTAGATTCACAGAATGTGGAGGTATTTCTATCCGTGAAAACGGGATCCATGATTAACTTAGTGCGGATTCACATAATGTGAAGGCATTTCCATCCATGCAAATGGGATCCAAGTTAACGTGGATTCACAGAATGCGGAGGTATTTCCAGCCATGCAAATGGGATCCTTTGATTATGTTAGCATGTTGTTAGCTTATTTAGAGATTATGATGAAGAAATCTTAGTTAATGATAACCAACTATACTTCAACTAATAGCAATTTCCCATATACTCATCGCGCAGGGAATTACATTAGCTAATACTCAAGTATTTCAAATAGCACATATGTATCACACACATCGAATCCGGTATCCATATACCAAGTACATCTACCCTTTCTCAACGAACTTCTTTAGACAAAGACTCTGTTTTTTCCTCTTTTCTGATGGTAAACATTTCTCAGAACATGGAGTGCTAATCAAACCCATGTTTGAATTGAAATTGAGATACTGATACATGTTCTTCCTTTCTGAATCCGATTGATTCATATCTAAAAGAGGTTGACAATAAGTTCTTTCAAAATTGACTATTTGTCCCTCTGTTAGAGGTTTTCAGAAATGTCTACGATAGTACATAGATTTAGCCTAATAAGGCTATTGTTTACATATATTCATCAAAAGTTCTCACCTAGTGATAAGTAATTTTAACCCGGTAAGGGTCAATGTTTGTAATAAAAGATCCAAATCATCGTTCAACTATTTTGTCCCGACACTCCATTGAATAAGCATTTGTTCGGTATAAGTTGTAATAATTTGTTGTAAGTCAAAATGCACTCTTGTATCTCACTCCATCTCTATATGTTGAGTATTTAATCACTATGTCAGGCGATAGCCTTAACCATGTTGGGCCTGTTAAAAGTTGTAATTTACTAATTGGGTGTAGGTATATCCCCTGTGATCCATGGTACATCATTAGTCCCTGAGCGTGAGGTTTCTCTTTCAGACAGATCAATTTGAGTGGGGAAAATATATGAGTGGCTGAGGGTACTCGTATAGATGATTTGATGAATTTATTGGTTGGGAAGGTTCACCAAGGTCGGCTGTATTGGTGATGTATAAAGGAATTATCATTATTATTACTATTATATTATTATTTTTTATAGCTGGTGCATGATATATGTAGGTGGTCACGGTCTGTTATATTATTGAAAATTCATTAAGATAGTTATTATATTTATTATTTGATAAACCATACTGGTTACTAGGTATTTCCTTAGGAATAATGTTTGTTTCTGAATGACGAAAGTGGAAATGCGATCAAAAAGTAATTCAGTTCACTGTTAGAAAACAGATATATAAGATAAATATTAGGCCCGAATTGAGCAGCATTGTATCCCCCTAAGATGAGTTTATGCAAATTACACCTCCTACGGTTTCTTTCTGGGCCTTGAATATTAAACTTAGTCTGTGGTTCTGGCATACAATAAGATTCAGTTTGGACTCGTTAGAGCATTCTTAGTATTCTCGTTTATAGGTAACACCGGTTCTTCATCCGATATGAGGCTACCGATCTCGACATCTTTCGGTTCAATGAGTTGTCATAAAAATAATATTTTTCGATAGTATGAATCAGAGTAAGGGGTATTATTAATTAGGGTAGAAATAAAATATTTTATTTGTTATGAACATGTATAATATTAATTACAATAAAACGTAATATTAGTTTTAATAAAATATAATTTTAATTATAATAAGAATAAATTTTGATTATAATCGAATATAATATTCATTATATTAAGATTTAATATTATTGACAGTACAGTACGTACACGTATTAGTACACCTTGTTCCAGATAAGCACGTATGCGTGTTACATATTTCTATATTTAATATTACCTTTTACACACATATGTTGACATTTTTACCTATTGGCATGTCCCGTAACGTCTCCCCGAGTTCCCTCGTACAAGGAAGTCTGTTATTATGTTCCGGGCCATAATAACTCATTTTCCCTACAAGTTCATCTTGGTTTCCATCAGAGTAAAATATTATTTTATTATTTATTTTCCCAGAATTAATCAAGCCTACGATTATATTTTAGATATCCTAAGGGATAACCTAATCCTTTATAACCAATGGCTCTGATACCAACTTCTGTCACACCCCATTTAGCAAATTGCGGAAGCGTAAAACGGAAATGTAACAGACACCTCTGGTATCAACCACATTGTTTATAAAGAACAATACAAACTAATTTACAATATTTTACATTGATCTAACTTCGTTTACAACTAGGTGGTACAAACTAAATTCAGCCCGTTAAGCGGCTTTACTTCTTACTAGCACACTTACATTAATTCACCCAGCATTTATCGCAAGTCAAACACGTAGCACATTGACTTTCTAGTCCAAACCCGGTATACCTGAAAAAACATGTGAAAATGGGTCAACTACAAGAAGTCGGTTAGTTTCACGAGTTTCAAGGAATCAGCTATGTGTACAACAATCATAGTTTGTAAATACACAATTATGTATGTATGTATGTACGTTCGCAAGTACGTTTGTTTGTATTTTTATGATGTAAGTATGCTAAGCTACAGTGAAGCCTTGACTGTTCATTCGTGCTGCGTGACTCTATTTCCCATGCACAATCAACCATTTTGGTCCCCCTTCCGCCCACAACATGCCCCGAGTAGCTGTGTCTAACACTACATAGCGTGTTTGTATAATTATGGTCATGTGCAAACAGCGTTATGTGTGTCACGGAAACCAGGCCGGCTCCGTTTGGGTTTGTTAAGCCAATAGTACTATTCACAAGCCACCGGCTCGAAGTTAATCATTGTGTTCGTGGGGAGTTTTTTGTGTTAGCACTTAGATAATTCCCATCATCAAGCAATTTAGAGTATATAGATATGTATCAACGTGTTTTTCACCCTAAAATTTCATAAAACTGTTTAAAAGTGGGGTCATGAAACTCACGGTTTAGTAGATATTCAATCCGGCATCGGATAGTGGTTCGTTCTGCTTGCTAGCACTCAAACCCTTTGCAGTTTTCGTTCGTTTTCGCTGCTTAATCAAATTTATGGGTTCTTGTGCTTCTAAGTAAAGTAGATATAGGTCCTTAGGGTTTTGGTTAGTATGTGACGATCAGCGAAGATACCTGGTGTTAACTTCTGGAGTTCGAAGAATAATATCTTGTTAGCTTAGTTTTAAAGTAACATATTAATAATGATATTATGAGGAGGGTTGGCGGCCAAAAGTTTCCTTGGGCCCCACCCCTTGGCCCAATTTTGGCCTATTACCTTGTTGTGCATGCACGGATGTGAAATTCCGAGTCCAAATTATTTCGGGTTCGGTTTTTGGCGCGGAAAATATATCAGGTACGAAAAATAGCGCGAAAACGATCGTTTTTCCGCCATTTTAGTGTATATTTTAAACACATCCCCAATAAATGTTTTGGAAGTCTTTTTAAGCTTAACGGATGATACAATGCTTGTTTTGAAACTATCTTTCGCGTTTAAGTTCATAGCGGGTAGTTAAACGAGTATGTTTTCATTTAACTAGTTTGCTATTGTACTAAGTCCATAATATCAATATGTTGGCTTGTAATATACGTATATCACTTATAGATGGCCTCCTGGGATATCCAGGTCATAACCAGACCCGTTTGGTCATTCGTTCGTTCGTTACGCAATAAGCCATTAAGCGCTTGTTCGATTTGTGAATACTGAGGTATATCTGGTTTTGTCACGAATATCACATCAGGATATTGGAATAATTGTATGATCATATAAACACTAGCAATATACTCAAAAGATTCCAGTATATTAATATAAATCGCTCAAGAACAATGGAAGTGTTTATAGGGTTTACATGGAACGTCTAGGGTTAATATTCAATGACTGTCGTACTAGGTTAGCATAAATTAGGTCTTAGTCTCTCTTTAATTCTTATATGCACCCGTACCTATAATGTAAACCTAGTATTCTTTATATAGGCTCATAAACGTTCCTTCTAAAAGCCCTAATGATTACATAATACATTGAAAATAAATACAAGTGTAAAATTGGTCTTTAAGTATGATAGATCCTTGTTGAGCAGACCTTGTAACACTGAGTATGCTTGAAACATGTCTTTGAGCAAACCTTTACTTAGAAAATATACTACTCTAGCGGACTTCAATCTTTATGACTTATTCCAACTTTGCTCGAATGAGCAAACATATTCTTCTAGACCTCTTCAATCTTCCCTTAGGTTTATTGAGAACAACACCAGTATGCTCGGTATAGAAACTTGCTCAAGATTGAACCATTCTCAAAGGTCTACTTAGAACATATTGAGATCAAACTTTATTGTACCATGCTCGACCCACCAAAGTACTCGTAGACTTTGGTTTAAGCTGAATAGATCAAGTGTTCGCTCGGACAACAAATCGTGCTTGACGAACAACTTCCTTGCTTGACGAAGTGTATCTTGCTCAAAGCTTTCAATAGTTAGAAGAATTCCAGAAGATAATCTTACATGAGTGAGATATCATGCTCGAGGTAGTAAACATCATGCTCGAAGGTCCAAGCTTGCTCGAGTTCCATACTTAGCCATTTTCAGAGGAGTTTGAGAAGATTCCAATCTTCCTTGTCAATTTTCCGACCCAACAATCTCTTCAGCTAGCTGGGTGATCTGTTTATCTCTCGCAGCATTTGCCATTTCTTGAATTTACATCTTCAGACTAAGGTCCCTCAACAATGTTAACACCTCCAAATTTTGAGACATGATTTAACCTTGGGTTGATCCTTGATTAAACCCACTCTGACTATTACCCGAGTTACTATTATGCTGCCTCTGACCTGACTAGTACCCGGTTCTCTGAAAAATACCCTAGAAATTTGGGTTTTGTTGCGTACTCGTATTTCCATAGCTGAAATTTGGGTGATTTCTGAGACTCGAGTGGTAGGTGTTTGAATTCATGTTATTGTTATAATTCCTCTCACCATGAACGTAATTAACCTCTTCTTCATCCCTTTCATCATAAATAGCCCTGGAACTCGACACATCATGCCCTAATTCCCCACACTGTTCCCCAATTGAATATGATTTTCCCGATTAAGGCTTCTCTTTTGTATCCACTACCAGTAACTGCTCCAATTTCTTCTCCATTCTTGTAATTCATTCCTCAGACACATTACTCTCTACTTCTTTCACAACCAACCTCTTTACCATCCGGTTCGACTGAGCTTGGCGTTTCGAGTTGATGGCATGCCTCTCCAAATGCCTCCGGTCAGCGTTTTCATCATTAGAGAAAAACAAACGTTTGTGGTTGAATAGAGATCATGAACATCATCATTTGACAACCCGTCATGGAACGCCTTTATCAATTCCTATTGTGCAATCCCATGATGTGGGCATGTTCTCAACAGTATTTTGAAATGTTTCACTAATGGTTTCACCTGAATGCTGCTGAAAATTTCTGATACAATTTTTTACCTTAGATGTTCTTTGTGGTGTCTAGTACTCGTCTAAGAATTGCTGTTGCAGATCGTACCAAGTATAAATGCTGGCTGATGGTAATGACAAGAAAAATTTTGTGGCTGAATCTTTCAAGCTGAATTGAAACACCACTAATTTAAACTCATCAGTTGTGAACCCCTTACTAGAGATGGTGGCAGAAATTGAGTTGTGAACCATTTATTGTCTTACGGTTCCTTAGATGCTTTCCCATGAAAAGTTGGTATCCTGGTTAAACTGGATTGTCTTACTGAAAATTTTCTATCGTTTCTTCCCAGCACAATTATTAGAAGCGGATTAGCTGCCTCTTGTGGAATAAAGCGAATATAAACCCCACGAACTGGTAGTGGGATATACGCTCGAGGGACCCTATCATCATAATAAAAATGTTGCACATGTGGAACTTTGTTCACCGGTTGTCTGGATGCCTGCTGCTGATGGTTATACTAGTACTTGTTCTAGTTTTGTTGAGGAGGTTCTTGATTATTTTGAGAATATTGATTATGTTGCTGATAAAAATCCCACTGCTCATCTTCGTAGTCTTCCTTATCTTCATTCTCCAACTCATCCCAACCATCATCACTTTTCTGATTCTCAACCTGATTTTCTCTCTGATTGCCCAAATTTTCAACCACTCGACCTACTCGGTTATTCCTGTTATTCCTTTTATGATACATCTAGCCATGGTAATTTTGAGCCTTGAAATATTGATAGGCCTGTGGATCATTATTATGGTTAATGGCCTGTCTTTGTGTCACACCTTGACTCAGGGCCTAGAAGTGCAACTAACAATTGGTACATGTTTTAGTGGAAGACTTTATTTATAATAAAATATTAATTTACTTAGAAAATTTCTCCTATAATAAATATCCAAGTGTTTGATTTAAAACCCATGTTTAATCAGTTTACCATAATTAAATAATTTAAAACAGAGCCATCTTCTTGTAGCGAGCATTTAACTCCTTGAGTTACTCAAATTCCTTGTTGTTTGTGCTAAATCTATTTCCTGAAATGTGGGGAAAATACGTCAGCGATATGCCGGTGAATCGTTGACTCTAAAGTATTTAAGCAACAATTATAATACAAATATAGTTTTCTTGACATTGCTCAGCAAAAATATTTCTATTTCCGGTATTTGTAACACTACCCTACAACATACAAGTTTCTCCGAGCCACGTAGCCCATACCGGATAACTAGTTATGATTGTTTAACCCCGCGGCCATGTAGCCTTCGAATGTTAGGCTAAACAGTTATGTCTGGATCCATACACATGTGTATTCGGTCTTAGTTGCTTCTATTCTCTAATTTGTGTTATAACGTTTTAGAGATCACGTAATCTCACCTAAACGTTTGACTGGCTCTCTAAGACAAACAACCTGTTTATCTTATGGAGTATAAATATGTTTTGACTGTTTGTAAAGGTTTAACGTATTCACCTGTGATTGTCTGTCTAAATGATGTGGTGATCTCATTTGAAAACCTTTATGAATGATTGTAGATTGACCTATGATAAAATAGGTTTATATAAATACCCGGATCGTTTCTTGATCCAGCTATAGACCTTTAGTCTGGTTTTGATAGCTTTAAAACTTGATTGATCATTGTTTGAATAATATATTTGTACATGTGATCTTTTTATGAATTATGTACTGAGTTTCTTCTTCATGCAGAAACGTCAATTTGATTATAACCCTTGTATATAAAATCTAATGTTTCTTAGTCATGAAGAAACATTAGTTTGACTATTTCTTTTGTGTATGAAGCTTTATATTTCTTTATCTTAAAGAAACTACATTTTGAACATATCCTTGTTTATGTAGGATTCGGTGTTTCTTAATGTTGAAGAAACAATATTTCAACTATCACCTCTGCATGTGTATATTATTTCTTAATCATAAAGAAATATTATTTTGTCTACACTCTTTATATGAAAACTTATGTTTCTTAATCATGAAGAAACATTATTATCACTATAAATTCTACTTACGAAAAGTTATATTATGCTTAAATGTGATCAACGTTCGGGCTATACCTCCGACTATGGTCTAAGTCATTATAATAACAATAAAATAATATTTAAGCGGAACCCCTACCTCACACGGGTATTCGGAGTTAGACACCTAAGACTGATCGAGCAGCACTTCTACTCTATAGCGCGTTCTAGAGCTTAGACTGTCAAAACTTCAGAGCATGGCACGTACTATGAGATCAGCACGCTATGTGTTGGTGTGTGAGAAGTGAAGTGCCATACACCTTTCTATTTATAGCTGATTTTAGGTTACTTCACGTAGCGCGAAGGACAAACGTCCAGGCCGTTCGCACGACGCGAACTGCCTTATGTTTGCTTAGTCATCAGACGTCTTGCCACGTGGCACCACTTGTCAGGGAATGCAGAATAGGTACTTCACGTATCTCGAAGGAATAATAAACTAGTACTTCGCAAAGCGCGAAGCAACTTAATGTCGACTTATGTATTTTGTCTTTCGCGTAGCGTGAAGACTTTATACTTGATTTGTTCGCATAGCCCGAAGGAACAATATTCAGATTTTTATTTTTAGTCCTTGTACTTTGATAGCTCATCACTTCTCGATCTAACTTCCATCGTTCAAAAATACTAAGGCGGCTTGCGGCGATGCGATCATGCAAAGTTCGCCATCTAAGCGCCACATTGTGCCTATCACCTGAGCCCGTGCCCGAGCCCGTGCGCATGCGCGTCGGGTGTTTCGCACCCACCGCTATGACTATGTTGAGTGATTAGACACATAAGAATATTACTATGGAAAATCTCTTCTTTATAAAGAGCTTTCATTTACTTCCCTCTTTCCATGTGAGATGATATTTTCGTACTTCCTTTATATGAGATGCTTTATTTTGCTTATCTCGTTTTTCCCATTACTTGTCTTGTGAATATTTTTAATCCCTCATCTTTCAAAGTTGACATTTTTATTCCAAAATAAATATGGAATTTTCCGAGATGTTACATCCTCCCCACCTTAAAATGAATCTCATCCTCGAGATTCGTTGTCTTAGGTGAGGATGTTCTTATTTGTTGACTTTTGAAATTTCGAATCTGTTGCTAACTTCATATCTTAAATAATGTAATCAGTTAATAGTTTAGAACATCATAAATAATTGAAAATTGCTAAACACATTGGCCAGTTGTGCTTAATTATTTACCTTACCATTTATATTATAAACATTCACTGATGTTACTCTGGTTTCAGTCTATCGAATCTATTCCATATCTGAACCTGATCTTTGATTTTTCCTTGTAGTACTTTTGTACTTTTGCTCAATCATATTTGATATGTTATCAATCGTATAGTTGATATTCTATCAATGTTATTTCTTGAAAGTCTTGTGGTTAAGTACGAGTTCCTTTCAAAAATATACTAATCTTGTATATTTTGATGTCTTCTGACATTTAATTTATCTTTTTCATTCTTGTTGTCTTTCGAGATGATAAATGATATTTGTTCAGAGTGTTGGGTAACTTTTCAAATTTAGATATTCGATTGTCTTTCTTTAGAGGTAATGAATATAAGCATTCTTGTGCATTGACATGATCTGCATGCTAATATTTCTTTTATAACATTAGGCAATTAAAAACCCTTTCTCGGTTTACAAAATTTATCGTTTTAGAATGAGTTGCAACTAAAGTACAAGAGTTGACTAATCTATCTGACATTCCTTAGTTATGATCTTGTTTGCTCTTGTCTTGATTGTTTGCAGATATCTCTAGTTTTCTTCTAACACTATTGTCTTGTCATATGTCAGTCTTAATTAATTTTTCTTTTTGGGCAATCTGTTTTGAAGTGGCCCGTTTCTTCACATATAAAATATGTAACGGCTTTCTTTTTGCAGCGTCCTCAGAATGACCCTCAAGAATGTTGTTTACCACAATTATCACAAGTTGGTCTTTTGAGTTTAAATGATTTCTCCTCCTTGATCTTCTTCATTTGTTTTTCTGTTGCTATTTCTTTCTCTTTTGCCTTATTTTTTTCTTTAATCTCTGTATCTTTTGTCATATTATTGATCAAGTATTTGACCAATTCCATGGCCGAGGAGGTTTTTGGTGGCATATGGGATCTTACTATATCTCTTATTCCTTCGGGTAACCCATATATACATTGAATAACTTTGTTGGATTCTGAATCGTTTAGACGTGGATTTCATTGGTAGTATTCAAGGAATTTGGCATTATAGTCCTTGAAATTTGTGCCTTCCATCTTGTGCTCTAGAAATTTGATTTGAATATGGTTCATTTCATTCTTGGGATAAAATTGCTATAACACAAGTTCTTTGAATGCTTCCCATTTCATTTGATATATGGTTTCTCTGCCCTTTAACATGATTAGATTGTTCCACCATTCTAGGGCTTCATCTTTAAATTTCAGAGATGCGTACTGAATCTTTTGAAAATCAGTACATTGACTAATGATAACAATGGTCTAGATCTCATCCAGCCATCGTAAAGCTGGTATGACACCTTGGTCACCATAAAATTCTTTTGGTTCAAAGGCTTTGAATTCCTCGAAGCTACAACCTTGGGTTACTAAATGGTCTTTGGAAATATTTCTATGACGAGAAGGATTTCTATATGGATGATTTATAATTTTCTTATTTGAATGTTGATCATATGTATCTCTTCTTTCATTTCATCTATCGTGTTACGAATCATTTATTTCATTTTGACTAGGTACTGCCCAGGAATCTCCTGTGCAGGTTCTCTTTTGTTCCTGTTGCTTGAAGCTTCATCATTGTTCTTTTGATTATTAGGATTCGACATTCTGTAAAATTGAATTAATTTAGTATGAAAGAAACTTTGCGTTATACTGAAACAACGATACAAATACGAGAGGTTTGAAACGTTTAACTATTCTGTAGTATTTCAGGAGGATTTCTTTCTGATTTTTCTTTTTCTTTTCTCTGACCTCAACCAATTCTTTCTTGAGGTTACCTATTTCATATAAGGCACAATACAAATGTTTGCTCCTTTGATTGAGAATGATGTTGATTGAGAATGATGTTAGGGTAATTATATAAGATAATAGATTCATTTGTCTCTTAATCATTTTCCAGATATAATGCTGGTTGATGAGGTTCTTAAAAGGCATTGATAATTTCCTTAACGTATTCTATTAAAATGGCTAGTACATACCTTGTGTACAAACTGACCATGAGAATTTCTCTAATTCTTTATCTGGGTCTTTTTCTGTTTTTTTTTTAATATTTTGTCTAGCGTTGACTTTGAAGTTAATCATCCTTTGGAATCTGTCTAGTATTTTTCTTACTTCCAGATTTGCTAAAAGAATTACATTAAGAATTTGTGCTATCTTTTCTTGACATAAATCTTAAAGATAAGTGAAAAAAATAAAACATATCTTTTGTTTATGTTGCACAAAAAATTACTATAACTGTTGATATTCGTATTGTCTATTTTTTTCAAGTGAAAGATAAATTTCTTGTCCTTGTTATCTTTGCCTATATCTTTCTCTTTCTGCCTTTTTTTAGTATTCATTTCTTTCTTAAACATCACTTCTGCTAACTTGATAACATTGATTTCATAATAAACTGAATCATCTTCAATGTTATATATTCCTCTATGTTTAAGTTGTTCGCCTTGAGTGTGAGCAAAGCAAGAATCTTGAGTAGCGTGAGAATTAAAATATTCCTGCCCCTGACGATATTCTTCTGGATATGTAATTACTTCTTTTCATCTTGATGTTATTGATTTGGGTACCTTACAGAAACGGATACTACTGGAAAAAGGTAGGTTGCTTCCTTTAGGTGCAAATGTGGATTTGCCACATAAGTTTGTATTTCTTCATTTTGGATGTTGTTTGCATAAAATTTTTCAGTTAGTCAGGCCTCTTTCCGTTTTTCGTTTACCTATTCAGATATTGTTAGTGCGGGACCTTGGTATGGTGGAGATAAGGAGATTAATTTTCTTCCTCATCTTCGTTCTTTTCTTCTTCTGGTCCAGATAGAAAGCTAGTTGGCTTTTCGAATGGTATTCTTTCAAGACGCATGGTAGCCCTCACTCATGTTTCTACTGTTACGTGCGGATTTTGATAATTAGGCAGTGGCGACCCAAAGTGCCACTTACCTTGATTAAAATGGCATTTCATCCAACTGGATGAATCTGTACTAAGTTCCTGCTTAATTTTGCTTTGGACTTCCATTTCCTCGGAAGGATGGTAAGTCGGGAATTCGAACGGATAATACTGCGAAATGCTCTCAGAAGTATCACTAGATATTTCTATTGGCATTTGTGGACTGCTAGAATGATAATTTTTATCTTTATTGTTTCAATTAACACCTATTTTATTCATTTATTTTAAGTTTTAATTACAGCAACAATAATATACATTTTAAACCATTTAATTTTTCAATAAGCTAATAATTTTTATCTTTATTGTTTCAATTCAAAATGTATCTTAGGCAAATTGGAAATAAATACGTCCACATTTTATGTATTGGCTGAGAGTTATCGAACCTTAATGAAATCTTTGCCAATGGTCGAACATTTTAACTATTTTTCTCCCAGTGGACCTCAATTAAAAAACACTTACGTCGTTAAGTGTTTTTCCGAATTTTAAACCAATGTTTTAGACTTTTGATCGGAAGAAAAATAGGAGTCGACTTATGTAAAACTTATCACGAAACGGTGATTCAAATGACTTGTTTTTTGTTAATTGGAAATTCAAAAACATTGATAATGTTTCATCGTTTTGATCACCATTTCGGAATAAGTTTTACATTAGTCGACTCGTATCCTTCTTCTAATCAAAATCCCTAAAACATCGGGTTGTAATTCAGAAAAACACTTAATGACGTTAAGTGTTTTTTAGAAGGTCCATTGAAAGGAAAAGAGTCGGAAGGTTAGCATGGATTTTTAAAGGTAACAATATTATCAGCAAATACACCAAGGGTGAAATTATTATTTCAAATTTGTCAATATCCTATTATTCTTTTTTATTTTTTAATTCGTGGATGCAACCTTTGCATATTCTTTTGATTTTGTATTTATTAGCTTTTCTAAGGCTCTAAGAAAAAGTTTGAAATTTAATATTTCGAACAAGCTTCGTATATTCTTGCGTTCACACATGTTACAAGCAGTTTGAATATGATTTGTTTGTAAAACAATTAGAGATAACAGTAGCACGTTTTAGGTTCAGGTAATACAATAAACTGACCAAACAAAACTTATACCAATTGAGGAATTAAATAGACATAATTCGTTCATTGTAAAAGGCAAATAATAACTAAACACGTTAGTTTGGTTATGATTATTCACATAACTTAATTCGACGAATTGACACAACTGAACGTGGTCTACCTAATTACCAGCTTGTTAATGTAAAACCTAGCATATATCACTGATTAATCGTAAACGGTTAAATGACGATAAGAACTTAATCCTAATGTTGATGAACACAAACCAAATAATAGATGATAAATGTAAATCTTAGAAACACAACTGTTTAACCGATTCAAACAAACATAGAGGTTTAATCAACCAAAAGATTAGTCAAAACTAAATCCCAATATTGGTAACAATCATAAAATACTCGGTTCATATGCAAACCTTACACCTGAAGCGGTCATAAATGATTTAGCCTTGCCTCTGCATCACGATTCACTCAGGTATGGATTGGAAGGTGAATCCATGGATGATTTGGTGATTGATAGGTGTTAAGATGTTGAATAATTTCTCCAAATTCGTCCTTGATGGCTAGGGTATGAATGATAATCGATTTAGGGTTTAATCCCGCTTAAATATGAAAGAAAAAACAATAAAAACGACTTTGCGGACAGGGCTGAACGTAGCCTACGGTCAGCCATCGTAGCGCTTCGTTCCTCTGCCTTAGGGTGACAACTCCACCTTAGCCTATGGTGGAGCCACCGTAGGCTACGATCAGCCCTGACGACAAAATCGTATTCATTCTCACATATAAGCCTGCCAGGTGGAAATTGGAATAGAAGACTGCCTTCCTATTGAGTTTTATAACAAAAGCAAGTAAAAAAAGTTATTAGACTTAAAACATTTACATTCTTCCTTTAGAAAACAAATAAAGAAGCCCGTATAACTAAATTATATTATACGCAGGTATCATTTGAAAGATGTGATCATTGGGAAGATATCCACTTGTTCCGGTTAACACACATGTTGAGACCGAAATCCTAGCCAAGTTTGAGTTAATGGATGGTGCTCCTGTTAGAGGTATGCCTTAAACTAGACAATTTCAACCCATATACCAGTATACAGGTCAATTTGAATTGTGTTTTCTCTCTCATGGGTCGGACAGGTTGGCAGTCATCCAATTTTTATGGAAATGCTTAAGATGTTTCTGAACCGTCTTGATCTAAAATTTGAGTTTTCCTGCTCCAAGTAGAGTGTTGTAGTTATATTCATGGAAAATGTCACAAAGTAAAAAAAAAAAAGCAATATATTTATGGTTGTTTGTTTTGTTATTTAGAAGTTTTTGAAAGGCCGACTTTGGTAATTATAGCAAAAAAAAGATTATAAAAAAACAAACAAGTGCAAAATAGACTTACTTAATTCCAAAGTATGCCGTTTAAAAAACGTATAATCACCACAAAAATGACCACGGCCAAAAATATGATACCATTTTATGACATTTGCATTGTAGGATTTTATGACATTTGCAATTTTATTAGGAAATTAGCTCGCAAGTTATTAACTTTTTAAAGAAACAATAAATTGCTTTTTACTGTTTTCGATCTATTATCCAGCCCGTCATGACGTTAAAGTCTAAACAATTTGTTGTAACATTAGTGCAACTTTGTTGTAGGTGAATCTATACCAATCAGGCTGTTCTTGAGCCCGTACGAACGGACACCAACACATCATGATATCAACAACAAATTCAGTGTGATGTATTATTTGAATGTGGTACTTGTGGATGACGAAGATCGAAGGCGCTTCGAGCAGCAGGAGATCACTATTTATCAAACAGCTGAAACTTCTTCATTAGTTTAGGGTTTAGGTCGGGTCTGGCATGCCTGAATATGTTTTGAGTTATATAGGTCTGCAAAGTTATTTAACATAATTGCAGGTAAATGAGGTGTGTGTCGAATGTTCTTGTTTTCAATACTTTTTATGTTATTGAAGTTAGATCCATCCAAGCCAAGGGACTGTTATGGAGTTATTTAATAATTTTAATTGTGTGGGTTATTTAGAATGGTATTTATAGCAACCTATCAAAGTAGTGAGCATGATATTGTTATTTCAGATTCATGATTCATGAATATGAGTGTAATCGAGTCAAGCTTTAACTTATTTGCCTAAGGCTCTCCCATAGTTAACCGTCCTTAGTTTCTAAATCAACTATTTGTGGTTCGGAAGCAAATGTCACCTATGAGGAGATATTTTTATGTGTAAGAAGGAACTTCCCTTTTTTATTTAATTACTTTTTCAAGTTATCTACTTTTTTATTTAATTATTTGTTCAATTTAAAGACTCGAGTTCTAATTTTTTTACATTTGTTAACATTAGTTGTGTATAAGATTTGTTCAAAGGGTAGTCACCTTGTTTTTTAGATTCATAATACACAAATATTGTTTATTCGTATTACACCAGGCGATGACATGCAAAGCCTCTATGGCCTGAGCTTTTCAAGCCATAAAGTTGAACAAATTATAATTCATTTCGCTTATCATTTTGGTATTAGTTCCTATGTGCACGCCGTTAAGAGCGAGCTTACCCTGTATTTGTGAGGTTTCACCGCGGCGACCTATTCAATTGTTTTCACCTTCTATTACATTTTTCCACCGGTGACCTATTTAGTTGTTCTCGCCTTTAGTTCCATTAATTAGTTACCCAAAACAGCACTTATGCGTACAACTATACAGGCATATAGAGAATTAAAGAGTAATAGAACTATATGACTGTGACTTGTCATAATTTAGTTATTTTCTTTAAAATGTTTACACGTGTAGTTTACTTTCAATCAAAAAGCAAGATAGCCAATGCATATATGCATTCTCACATAATATTTCATTGAATATAATACAGGGAGCAAGCAAGATTAAGTGACAACATAAGTTTAGTATGCTTATATTTCATGTTATGTTTAATTACAGTATGTATGTGTTATACGTTTGATAAAAGTGTTTTTTTAGTACCATAAGTTTAGTTTTAAAAGGTGCACACCACAATTTAAACCCAAATTTCTATATAGTTTTAATCACAACCAAAGATTTTAGAACTTTTGCTTTTCAAATCAAAGATCTTAAAAAACTGCATACCCAATGTTAACACCATAACCAACCGAATTTCCGTTTCCTCTCCGCCACAACACGCTATCACTCCCACTAGTAAACACCCGAAGTACAAAAATGAAACCATTGAAAAGAAATTGTTATCTAATATTGAAGAAGTAGAGTGCAATTACATAGATCTTCTATGTATATATACATTTAATCAATCTAACTACCATATAACTACCACATATAAAAATCTTAGATTCATATCTCGGGCTATTGTTTTTAATGCTTCAGGCATTTTTATCCATACAGGGATATTCATGTATATGTAATGTTCAATTGTCACGTATAAATATACAGTGATAACATACATAACTTTTATCTGAAGTCCTTATGAGATTTAAAGGCTGATTAAAACATCTAATGGTTATCACATCCACTACAGGGGAATATGCTTCCTCATAATCAGCTACTGGGATTTGGGAAAACAACCATTGTGTTGCAATTCGTGCCATTCATCGCAGAATCTCATACTTTTCGTTTCTTTATATATAAAGACACCCATTTATAACATACTGGTTTGACGTCTATGGATGTTCGAACTACAGGTTCGAAAACGTTTTGCTTGTCATACAATTCTTGTTTAGCCTTAAAGGCATTTTGCCATTTTGGCAATAATCTCTGTGTATATACTCTTACAGAGTTTTAGATTCGTAATCTTTCTCATCGATTACATCTGTAGCTATAGCATATGCAATTATTTCATTAGCGCGCGTTTCATATCGGTTCCATATTGTACTTTTGTACATAATTTGTAGATATATCAATTTAATACCGGTGTTTCTTCTGGAACTTTATAAACTATATTAGTCTCTTCTAGGACACTTACCTCTTCCAGGGTTTTATTATTTTCTTATAGAAATATATTAGTCTCTTTTGGGACATTTACCCAAACATGGTATTATATTAATAACCTCTTATATGGTTTTACAAGTAACCTCCTCTAGGGTTACACCAACTGCATTACTTTGCTCATTTGATTTTCATGGGTTTTATCTTTGGAACCAATTTGCCTTCCTCGTGAAATTTGTATTGTAATCTTATTTTGATTACTTTAATTCGAGCAAATGAATTTGATACTGGTATCTAATATTGAAGAAGTAGAGAGACATAAACGTGAAAAGAAATTGTTATATAATATTGAAGAAGTAGAGAGACATAAACAAAAACAATTAAATAGACACTAGTAACATGAAATAAATTTAAATAAAAAATTAAATTAAAATTTGTTATAAAATCAGATATATATGTGGTAGTTATATGGTAGTTAGAATGATTAAATGTATATATACATAGAAGATCTATGTAATTGCACTCTACTTCTTCAATATTAGATAACAATTTCTTTTCAACCATAAATTAAAGATAAATTAATGATGGTCCATATTCTTATGAAAATCCATTTACTTTCAACTTTTGGAGTTAAAACCTTTAGTTCAGCATCCACAATTAAATTCTGTTTTTATTAAAATAAGTCTTTGAGAAATTGTTTTTAAGTAGTCTAGCGTATGTCACTATATATATCCATCTATTTATATATATAATTGAAAAAAATCCTGTGTGTTGTGATATCATTGCTCCTCATCTTCTCTCGGGTCACTAGATTGTTTCATACATAAATAGTAGCTTCTTATGTGTTTGACCAGTATTCACGGGATTGAGTCTTACCAAACCCAGATAATCCTTAAACGAGGTATAACATCTCATTTATTTATAAAACATTTCATCATCAAACAATAATTTTCGCGGGTCATGGGTCTCACCAACCCGGATAATTCTTAAGCAAGTTATAGCTTCTCAGTTATTTGTGAAACACCTTAATCAGCAAACTATAATTTTTGCGGGTCATGGGTCTCACCAAACCCGGATGACCTTTAAACGGGTTATAAGATCTCATTTATTTGTGAAATCCTTTTAACATCAAACCTTAATATAATTTCTCTCATATGCATATTCATTGTCGCCAATTTATCCTCTCCATCACCAGTTTACTTATGTTACCACCCACCATCGTCAACCTCCCCACTCATACATCAATCACCATCTTAACCTACATTAACTACCAATTTTTCATAAGACAAATTTTTGTGTTCATATTTGTTCGTTTTAAAAAAAATCAGCATATTCATGTCCGTTTATGTTGGTTCATTAAAAATCTAAGATACCTGCACATCTAAATTGAAAGATCCCTAACGTTAAATAAATATAACTGACGTAACAAATTACTATATACGTATTAAATTAAAACAAAGCTACGTTAAAAAATAACACAAATCATTACAAAATACAAAAATAGCAAAAACGATTAAAAACAAAAACCTAAATATAACCTCAGTAACACGGGGCCTAAACCCTAGTGTGTGTGTGTGTGTATAGGCTAAGTATAAAATAAAAACTCACTTGAGTTGTGAAAACTCTAGAAACTCATTCTCAACCACATGTTTTAATTAATGTTTAAATATTATGGTTCACAATTAAAGTGAATAAAAAATGTAAATATAAATATAACTTTTTCTCTCTCCTTAAAACATATATAAAAATTAGTAAAAAAATGTTAAAAAATAGTAAAACTTTTTTTTATGTTTCGATGTTTTGTATTAAATGTTACAACATATATTATATGTAACAAAAAAAAACGATGTTACATAGGGTTTTCGCAGGTTTTCACAACTCAAATGGGTTTTCATTTTAATCTTATCATATATATATATATATATATATATTTAGGGAGATGATCAAGAGAAAACTTACCTTTAGAGAGAAAACTAAAAAACTCCTAAAAACTCATAAAGAATTATTTTTAATTAAAAATAAAAAAATATTTTCAAAATTCTTTTTTAGCCATTATTCTTATATTTTCTTATATTTCACTCGAAAAAAATAAAAAAAATCCGCTGTAATGCACATACGTATTACTGTGCAATACCGTTGTATTACACATGTGTATTACTATGTATTTTTGAGTTTAATAGTGTTTTATTACATATATTCAATATTTGTGTATTGTATATGTGTAGTAGTGTTGTATTATATGGAAAAAAATAATAATAAAATAAAAGTCAATGTGGTGCACATGTGCGTTAATGTTGTATTACACATACGTACTAATGTGTATTCGATGTGTGTATTAGTCTTATATTGCATATATACAATAGTGTGTATCAAATATGTGCAATAGTGTTGTATTCTATGCAATACGAACACTTTTACATATATGCAATGCACACTATTACACATGCACATTATACCGACGAGGTTACCAACAAGGTTTTTTTTTATGATCCAGTAACAACATATAAGAATAATAGAAAAAAAAAAGAAACTTTAAAAAAAAAAATTTTAAAGTTAAAAATAGTTTTTTAGAAGTTTGTAAGTTTTCTCATTAAAATGAGTTTTCACTAGAACTCACCCATATATATATATATATATATATATATATATATATATACACCTCCATGTCTTTTTGTCTACTCATATTTCCAAAACTATTAACATGGCCGTGCTCCTCGTCATCCTCCTCACACTCTTATCTCACGTTTTACAATCACCATCGGTGCACTCTCTCGATTGCAAATCGCAAAAATTCACAAACAATAAGGTGTACACTAACTGCATCCAACTACCAACCCTAAACTCCACACTCTACTGGACTTTAACCCAAAAAAACTCGACCCTTTCAATCGCATTCGTCGCACCTCCGGAAACACCCGACGGTTGGATATCATGGGCCATTAACCCCTCCTTGACTGGCATGGTAGGGTGCCAATCCCTCCTCGCGTTCAAGGATGCTAACGGCTCCATGACGGTCAAGACTTATAATATTACAACGTATACCACCTTGGTAGAGGGGAAGATTGCATTCGATGTTCCGGAGTCCAGTGCGGAGTTTTCCGATGGAGTTATGAGGCTCTTCGCGACGTTGAAGCTGCCACAGGCGTTGACTACGGTGAACCAGGTGTGGCAGGTAGGTGGTGCGGTCTTAGAGGGGAGGCCCGAGGTGCATGCGTTTTTGCCGGAGAATTTGAAGTCTTTGGGTAAACTGGATCTAACGGGGAGGACCGGTAGTCCCGCAACCAGTAGTCCCGCAACTAGTCCCCCAACCAGTAGTCCAACTACTGGCAGTTCCACCGCTGGTAGTCCTCCCACTAGTTCCTCTTCTACTAATGTGGGAAAGTTTTGGATTCTCACCTTTATTGGGCTTCTTGTAATCGCCGGAATATAAGAAAGAAAATGGCCAGAATATATATATATATATGTGTGTCTGTGGAAAAGAGTTCAAATAAGAACAAAGAGTTTCCTATGAATGGTAAGAACCAATGAATTTTTGACATTTGGAATTAAAACCTATAGTAAAAGAATAAATCTAGGAAAATATGTCGGTTATAACGGTGAAAGAGTAATTCTAGGAAACTATATCGGTTTTTGGTAATTTAAATTTCAACCATTGATTAAAATATCCAATGACAATGATTTATTTCTACTCTTCCTAAGAAACTATTTATTTTTAGGATAACCTTCCCCTATATATGTGTATTGTGTATATATATATATGTGTGTGTGTGTGTGTGTGTATGGTTAGATTAAAAAACTCATTTTAGAAATTCATTCTCAACCACATGTTTTTAATTAAAGTTTAAATTTTATTGTCGACAATTAAAATTTAAAAAAATGTAAAAGTAAATATAATTTTTTCTACGTTCAGGATACACATGTAAAAATTAGTAAAATATTGTAAAAAATATCAGAATATTTTTTTTTTATTTTTCGAGGTTTTGTATTAACACTACTACATAAAAACAAGTCTTTTATAGCGTTTTTAAGCACAATTAAAGAGATTCAATGACCACTTAAATATATGTGCTTTAGAAGGCTGAAACCGTTTTATCTAGTAAAGTTGAACCGTTTCAAAAGACCTTTCAGAAAAAGGAAAGAATAGCAAAAACAACATTCCTATATGATCAAATACAACGGCTTAATTATTATCAAGTACAACAAAAACAGCATTCCTGTGTGATCAAATACAACGCAAAACAACATTCCAATGTGATCAAATACAACGCTTAATTATTATCAAGTATAGCGGGTCTAATGTTATCAATTACAGCTTTCTTAATCTTAACAAATACAACGGTTTGTATATCAACATGTTTCCTATTGCATACACATTAAATACATCGGTCAATTCTACAATGTACAATTAACAAATACAACGCCTTTATAATTCTATTCTGCATTAAAACAGGATATTCAAAACCAATATATTAAAAGTAACAACCCGAATTCATACAACTATGTTTCTACATCAGGAAAACAATCCATAACCAAAGCATTAAACATCATTAACCATCGAATATTTCTACATAGTTTATAGTTCAACATTGTGATCACAAACAAGAGCAGCTTTGGTGAGACCATGGGAACCATTACGAACTGCTGAAAGCTAAATCAACAAAGATACTTATATCCTTGAATGAATGTAAAATCCCGACCACAACTACACAAAATGAAAAAAAAGTCAATATTTTTGGCATTAATACTTAAAAAAAACATAAAGTTACACTTCAAATAACTGACATTATATGGAGCCAAATTCGATCGATGTTAATAGTTTTCATAAATTTCTCTAATGCATCTTCAACAAATTGGTCAATTTCATATTGACTAAGGGCCCTTGTAGTATACATTATCTAAAACATATAAAAGTTAGCTTACAATAGATGTGTGTGTGTGTGTGTGTGTGTATGTGTGTGATAGAAGTGTAGAATATACTCATGATTTTCTCTTTGCAACGAATCACAATATCATGCATGGCCTTCATTACATAGTTTCCACATTCTCATCCGCTAGATTGTTGATAACACTAAAACATTGAATCAACAAATAATCATTTAAATAAAATATAGAAGAAACAAATACCACAAGAAAGATAAAATTTAAACATACATCATCCATTTTCTATTTAATGCTCTCTCATGTAGCTATTTCAATCAACTTAATAATATAGTAAGACTCGGCATTTTTTTTCCTTTATAAATTGAGTCAATAATGTATACATAGAATTTATGATTTTTGGGATTGTGAAAAATCACAATTAACGTCCAATGACCCCTGCAAAAATGAATTTTTTGATGAAAGGTCATGTTTTAGTATTAAAACAAATAAGCTAAAATAAAAACTTTGTAAATATAAAAAGAAAGTACGGTACCCGGCAAAATACAGTGCCATAAAATAGTGTTTGTCCTTATGATGATTCATGATCTTTTTAATATAATCGATAACATATTTACTATACTGTAGCAAGCACCAAGTTTGATCATCCGGGGATTGAAATATGTTGTTTTATGTCCCCCGATTGCAAATAAAAACCTAAAATTAAAAAAGAAAACGATTTTATATAAGGTTAATACCACTCATTTATATTTAAATAATATGTTTTCAAAAAAATACCTAAAAAGGTGAAAAAAACAAAATCAAACTTACATAATATACCAACTCATAACACTCATTTTTGCCTAATCGTTGGCGCATAACTGAATCATCGACTCTACTTCAACATACTCGGTATAACTTTCCGTATACATCTCACTAGGTGAAGTGATTTTTTTGGATGTCTTAGATAAATTCATCAATTTTTCTGCTAACCTATAAATTTTTGGAGGCCTTGACTTTGCCCTTTCCAAAAGTGTAGCCATTTTTTTAAAATAATGCACCACACCATTATCTTTAGTAGGGGCTGCCACTTATATCCGAAACCAGAAACCCAACCCGAAAAAACCCGCACCCGAACCCAAACTAACCTAGCCTGAAAACCCGAACCGAAATAATTCGGGTTGGTTCTCGGGTTTGATTTATATGTTTCGGGGTCAACCCAAAAAACCCCAATAAACTTTTAGTTTTGAAATTAAATATATTTTTAGGTATAATAGGTTTAGTCTAGTCGCTAAAGTTACCAGAATCTGAGCCTAATCGACTGTTGTCATTCCAACTATTATGGATCGATTGTGTATTGCTAGTTTATGTTTTTCGTTTATTACTAATAGCAACCGTAATCAAACAACTAAATCACGTCAGATTGAAGACGATTATGGTTCAAGTTAGTTACTTAGTTTTACCGTTCTTTTGAATTGTTTTTATAACTTTGTCAAGTTATGTTTGTTTATTATTTGAGTTACGAGCAAAGAAGAATCTATTTTTTTAACTTTAGCATTGAAGTTTTTTAATTTTTTTTTTGTTTTTTATTTCATTTTCTAGGATACTCGAAACCCAATTAACCCAACCCGAAAAAATCCGAGCTCGAAAAACCCGTGAGAGATTTGGGTTGGGTTTCGGGTTAAGATTTAAAACTTTGAAACCCGAAGAACCCGACCCGAAAAACCCGAAACCCGAAAAACAAACCCGAAGAACACCCCTAATCTTTAGGATTGAAAACATATTTGGTGGCTTTAGGATGAGAAACAATAGAAAGAGCCTCAGTAGCTTTAGGATTAATAGCATGCTCATGAGTCATTTGTATCGGGCATTCCTTAGTCAACTAAATTAACAAGTAACATTAGCAAACTATCTATTATAAATAAATAGTCATATAGAAAAAATTGATTACCAAATCCATAAAACTCCCTTGATCGTTTACTTCTTGAAATTTCACGTGTCCTTGTTCAAGCTACATTGACGAAAAGTTATTTTTATTTTAACTAAACAGGAATTAAAAAAAACAATTATCGGTGCTGGCACATAATACTCCAAATGATGGGGTGGTTGTTGATGTTGGGTGACTAATTGTTGCGGATAATCAATGTTTAAGAGCCATACATTATAAAAAAGTATTAACATAACAATACATAAAGTAATAAAATATTAGTGTTTATATAAATTACACCTTTAGTGCTTTTCTAGGTCACTGAATAAATTGTCCTTATATACTCTTTAGTTTGTCAGTTACTTCTTCATGTGGTGGGACAGGGTAACTTTCATATTTTCGTTTATGGCATCTACATGGATTTTCGCGTAATCGTCGTGCGTCCGCCTACCATATAGCATTCTAACAGAAGTAGGATAAACCTATTCATGTCCTAAAACCATATCGGGGAAAAAGTCGCCGAATGGCCATAGAAGATCACAGGTACTTACTGACTGCAAACACGCCGAATGGCCATAGAAGATCACAGGTACTTACTGACTGCAAACACGTAAACACTGCTAGTAAACATATTTTTTTAAGTAAAATAAGTTACATGACTTTAAAATGCAGTACCTTTATTTCTGGTAAACAAATTGCCGAGGTCGTCTGAGCAGCTGCAACATTTTGACACTGGTCCACCTGCATGACATCTAACTCTTCTACTCTCTCAATCCCCTCAAAACTCTTTCTTTTCTTTTCTGTTTTTAAGGTCTTTCTAACACCAAGCACACTAGAAACTACCCAAGTACGTCCCCCCATGCTGACGTCCCTTACCAACAACTTCCGTAACAACATTTTTTCCAATTTTATAATACGTACCATCTTCCTTCATCTCTCTTTCTTTACAATGTTGTTACAAGACATATTACGGTAAAAATTTATATGTATATGTGTGTGTGTATCAATTATATAAAATGAATATAAAAATTTACCAAGTTGTGAAAGTACTCCTTTCAATTCACCACCTGATAACAGGCGTGGTGGAAGTTCATATAACTTTGTGACACGGTTATATGTCGCTTTGCTAATAGTGAATTTTTTTACCTAATTTTTTTACCTGTTCGTCTTTCAAAACCTTTAGGTGCAGGTAGGCTTTTTACAAGTTGCTTCCATCTATCTTGCCACACATTCTCCAATCCAGCACATCCCATTCATTCTACATGAGAAGGCTCATTGTTTTTTTCTGCACTCATCGTTGCTTTTTCCCTTATTTCCTTAAGAAAGATATTTCAAATAATAATAACCATTAATACTAATTACCACATATATTAATAATAACAATTTTTATTATTATTTAAAAAAAATACCTTCAAAGCTTCAGAGTTTGCTCGGTTAACAAAAGATTGCCAATGACTTTTGTCTAGAAACGTTTATATTTTAAATGGGCCTTCTTTTTTGAGAGCAAATTTCGTTACAAGTGTATGGCGAAAGTTTCTTCAAGTTCCACTTTTTACAATTGTATCTTTTGGGTCATCGTTAGGTATCTTTAACGATGCCTATATATTTAAAAACAATATTAAACATAGATAGTAACAAATATAATATTTAAAAATTAAAAGAAAACACAATACCTTAATGTACTCCCATACAATATCGTACTGTTTTTGTTTACGTCATTAGCTAGTTTATAGTAAAGAATCCGTTTTCTAAACTCTAAACAAGTCCATGACTTAAAATGCCCGAAGTTTTTGCCAATAGCTAAATCATTACTATCGAATTCAACTGTATATTTGCTAGGATCTTTAATGACCTTCTTACTTTTGCAGGTCCTGGCTTGCGATTGCTAGACATTTTTACTGAAGGTTAATCACTGTATAGAAATATGAAACTACAATGTAGGTCCAAATTAAGCAATGAGAAACATTTGAAAACACAAGCAATTGAAAGTCTGTGAATCCAAATCAGTAATTACATGCGCCACATTGAGACGTAAATTAAAAGATCAACGAATAAACCCTAATTATATGATAACAACCTGATAAAAATACAATATTGAGTAACACACACAAATGAACGAAAATGAAATATTGATATAAATGAAATAACAAATTTTTCGTTCACTAGAATGCGACATCTCCCAGTGATGAATTACAATAGCAGATGTTATTTTGAAATATACATGCATTTAATTGCATCTTATCAAGATCTAAACAAAAAAAAATTTGAAAAATTTGACACTCGGGTTATTCTTGCTCAGTTTCAACAAAAGCACAAACCTCGAAAGGAAAAAAAAGCACTAAATTTAGTAAGTTTAAAAATTATTTTGTAAAATTCAGACTTAATTACAACTTACGCATATAAAAAAATAAAGAAGAACTAATTTGGGGAATTTGACTCACTCAAAACAGAGAGGCACCCATGCGCTAGGTCAATAATCAAAATATTGAAAAAAGAAACACAGGAAATTTACTGGTTATTTGTTCTGAACTTCTGGTCCTAACTATAGCACCATCTGTTATTAAATCCATCAGTACCATTTTTGGATAATTAGCCACAATTAAAAGCCTACAAAACCTAGTATATCGATTTAATTAACTACTATTAATAATCAACTAGAAACTCGATTAAAGCTATGGCAAAAATTGAGTAATTAATATACAAAATTGCATGCTTGAATACCCGATGGCGAGAAACAGAGGGAGCGATAGCTGCCGAGTTCTGAGGTTACAAACAGTGTGAGAAGTTACCGGTAGTGTGAGAAGTTACTGGTAGTAGGAAAAAACCTAGTAAAAAAACTTATTTTTCTGCCAGTTTTTTTTATTTTTTATTAATTTATTTTTTTTAGCCATTTGATATGCATAATCTATGGTTTTTAAGTTGTGGAAAAATTGTAATTTTTAAATAACATAAAATGTTTTTTTTCTTTTAATCTGATAAGGGAAAATCGTCTAGTATTTTATTAGAATATAAACCAATATAATACTCTATGATTTATCCCTAAATTTACTCTAACCTCTTTCAAATTCAGGATTGAGTGGATTCAAATTCATTCTCCCCAATTAATAATAGATGACATAGTGGCAGGGGCCTAGTTCTTTTATGTATAAGTTGACATATTTTAATTATTTTTTATATTTTATTTATAGGTTGATAGTTATTATTATAGATAAAACTAATATTAAACCTGCCGCATTACGGCGGTGAAATAACCAGCTAACTACTGACCTGACCGAAACTCTATTTTCCTCCCGGTCTTGGATCCGATTTGCAGAACTGCATCTAGCTACGAAAGAAAGTAAAGCTTCGTCATTTGCCCTTTCTTGTTGTCCAAAGCATTTGCGAGAAACTGCATTAATAGACATTTGTCTTAAAACCCCTGTTTTACTGATTAATAATACAAAGAAAAAAAATAGATATTTGAACACTTACAAAGGTAAAAAGACTCAACCCCAACTCCTGCAACCAACCTTCTTGATGTAGTTGCTGTTAGACCCGAGCTTTGTTTTTCTATCACAATTCCTTAACCTGTTGATACCGTATAAAAAAGAGAAGATAAAACTTATAGGTTAATCATCGTATAGAAATATGAAACTACAATCTAGGTCAAAATTATGCAATAAGAAACATCTAAAAACAAAAGCCATTGAAAGTTTGTGAATCCAAATTGATAGTTACATGCGCTAAATTGAGACATAAATTAAAAGATCAACGAACAAACCCTAATTATACGATAACAACCTGAGAAAAACACAATATATGAGTAACACACACAAGTGAACGAAAATGAAATTTTGATACAAATGAAATAACATATTTTCTGTTCACTAGAATGCGACATCTACCAGTTGTGAATTACTAACAGTAGATATTGTTTTAATTTGTAAATAACATAAAACATTCTTTTAATCTGATAAGGGAAATTCATCTAGTATTTTATTTAAAATATAAACCAATATAATACTCATTGATTTATCTCTAAATTAACTCTAACCTCTTTTAAATTCTGGATTGAGTGGATTCAAATACGTTATTCCCAATTAATAATAGATGACATAGTAGCAGGGACCTAGTTCTTTTATTTATAAGTTGACATATTTAATTATTTTTAATATTTTATGTATCAGTTGATAGTTACTATTAAAGATAAAACTAGTATTAAACCTGTCACGTTGCGGCAGTGAAATAACCAGCTAACTACTAACATGACCAAAGCTCGTTTTTCCTGCTGGTCTTGGATCCCATTTGCAGAACTGCATCTAGCTACAAAATAAAGTAAAGCTTTGTCATTTTCCCTTTCTTGTTGTACAAAACATTTGCGAATTACTGTATTGATAGACATTTGTCTTAAAAGACCTGTTTTGCTGATTAATAATACAAACAAAAATAAAAGTAGATATTTGAACACTCACAAAGGTAAAAATGACTCAATCCCAACTCCATCAACCAACCTTCTTGATCTAGTTGTTGTTAGACTTGCGTTTCCTTTTTCTATCCCAATTCCTTAACCTGTTGATACACGTCTCTTATTCTCAGGTAATTTCTTTAATTGCACAAATTATATTATATTATATTATATTATATTATATTATATTATATTATATTATATTATATTATATTATATTATTATAATGAATGAAAGATTACGGTTTCCATAAGTTTTGAATAGAATATTAACCACAATGGCATCATGTTATTAGATATAAATGGCGACGAATAAAAAGCCTTTTATTTTGCCAAGAACTATTCTCACAACCCCAACACAACCGCCACATGACATGCCAACCTTAAGAGTGACAGCCTGCATTATCATTTAAATATATTAGTAAGGTCTTCATCACACGAAACAAATGATCATTAGTTATTTACTATATATTCTGCGGGTATTTGAACTCATCCGGTTCGCATCGGGTTAAAAGGACAGCCTTAGAACAGCTTAATGTTATCAGTTAGTTTGTTAGCGGGTCAGATACATCAACTATTCCATTAAGTTTCATATCAAAGTTTTTGCAAAAGTCAAACGGCTTATTCCTAGAACTTAAATTACTTTGTTTGTGGAACTTTATACCAGCAAAAAGTCAAACTGCAGAAAGAGTAATTTTAGGCAACAGCTCGCAAGTGATATCAATTTGAGACAGCAAAAGAATTCAGGTAGTTCCCAAGTTCCAAAGATGAAACACATGTTAATGCTTTTTTGTGGTCTTTAATATCTGCTATAGATTTGTTGTTTGCCCCTTTATGTCCCAAACTCTATTAATCTTTTCTAAAAAATGAATTAAAAAACAATGATGGCCCGACCCGTTTTGATAAAGGCAGGCATCTGAATGGCTTAGCACCAAGAGACGTTGCACCTATGGCTCTCATTTGTAAAGGTATAGCAATTACACCAGTTTATGTCAAAAAGAATAATCAAGTAACAACAACAAAACACAAGCACTAGGCAAAACAGAAATAGGGAGACAAACGTACAAACAACAAAACACACAGTACAACACCAATTGCACACAGTTAGATGTAGATGATATATTATAAATAAAACTAGTATCTCAATCCCCCGCGTTTCCCGGGGGGGGGGGGGGGTCGTTTAAAAAGAGTGCAATTAAAAGTAAGTTTACCCGAAGCTCAGATCCTCACCGAGGGTTCACATGCCGCAGCCTTACGTACGTTTAGGCAGATAATAATTATCATACATGAATGCTAGTAGTTTTATATCTACAAATGATTATATTTTATGGGCACATACACGCCATAACTACAAAAGAATAACATATCTAGTGCTAGTCTGTCTAAGGAAAACCTACAAACCAAGAAGGCCCAACAATAGAGTGTGTGGTGGTAAATATTGCATTCTATTGTCGGCAAAAGAACGTTAAATATTAATGAAATTTACCAAGCTGGGAGTGTTATCTTCATTTTGTAAATAAACCACAAAGGGGGACAAACATAACAAAAATGGGGTGTTTCTTTCTATTGGGAGCAATCATCAATTGTGGGTAGCTATGACTTGAGAGTTTTAAAAAACAACCAAGGGCAACTCTGGTAAACTACATTTAAGTTTCATTTCCCAATTAAAAAAACAAAAAAATAAGTGACACCTTATGCGTAAGTAAATAACTTAGTGGTAGATGGACTACCCTATGCTGTAAATGAATAAAGAAATATGAGCAAAAGGTTAATATATCTACATCTAAAACAAAAGTAGGTAAATCCTGTTGAGAGTGAAGAATATTTATGTGGTTCTCAGTTCTTCAAATAAAAATTAGCATAATTCTTAAAGAAGTTAGTTGATTGCAAGCAATTGTTGAACATCTTATATTCGAATCACTGCTTAAGACATGTGTAACAAGGGCAAAACGGTCTACAACTGATCTTGATTTCTACAACTTGAAGAACAATTGACATTTGCGAAGGAAAAAAAATGAAGGACACAGATTCAAATCAACCTTCGTTTGTTAATGGGGAAACAAGAGATTCTTACATGGGTCAAAACCGATATAAGCGAGTCGAATTTGACTTGCGGCGGTCAATCTGATGTTGCCATCATCGATTTCGTTGTTTGGTGATGGTGGCGGATCTTGACCAAAGACGGTAAAGAGAACAAAGAGAAAAAGATATGTGTGTTGTACATGTGGTGTAACGCCCGTTAATTTTCGGTTCAAGGATTCTAAGCTTGTAAAGTATGTATAATTCTCGGGACTTAACCGACATTTCCCGGAAGCCTTTTCGTCACCCTGGTACGTTAAAACATTTAACTTTCCTTTCAAATGGCCAAATCTTTCAAATTTGAGGGGCTTGGATGAAATATTTTTATATTATAACAATAAACAAAAAAAAACCCTAACCCTAACCTTCTTGTCCGATCGGCCTAGTGCAGCCCCCTCCCCTTGCGAATTTCTTCTGTGCAACCAGGATTAAGCCATAAAACTTCAATTCAAGGTTAGTTTTATGTTTCCCCAGGTCTTTTACACCTTAATTGATCTTTATATTACGCGTATTGATCGATAAACGACTTGTTTTAGGTTAACCGGGTGGCTGTCCAATTGAGTGGTTGAGGTTTTTGCACCAAAATCTCTCTAGGTATGTCTAGTATAACATACTTAAAAATCATGTCCATTGGTGTTCGTTAGATTGGTCAACTAGTTGTAGTTAGATTGTTAGTGTTCGGTTGACTAGAATTGTAGTTTGATGCGTTTAACACGAGTGTTGATGTGATTAACGACCAATTCAGCTTGGGGGCACTCGGTTTGATGTGCGGGCTGTTGAAAAATCATTTTTATAAGTTTTGGGGCTGAATTGGTTGTCGGTTACTCCAACGGGTCGGTACAACGCGCAATTGCGTTTATAGAATAGTTGGTGCGTTGTACTTGTGAGTTACCGACCCATTTGACTTGTGTAGTGTCGTGTGGACTTGTTGGCTGTGATTTTGTCATATTGGGTCCACACGGGGCTGAGTTGGATGTTAACGGCCTAAACGACTCTTAAACGCGCGTGTTAGTGTCACCTAGTGCTTCCGGGGGGCAAATTGAGAATTCTTCATTCCCAGGAGTACCTAAGGGTCGTTTTGGTGAATGTGAGGCCTCGGGGGCTGTTGTGAATTAGTTTGATGAGGTCGAGGGTTTAGGTAACTCGAACCATGTTAGGACGTCTCGTAGGATAAACGAGTCCTTTCGATGTCGATTCTAATGTTTGTATGTAAACCGACAGGTGTTTGAGTTTTGGGATTACTTAGGGATCATCTAGCTCGTGGTGAATACGTGTCTTGTGTCAAGTGAGTTCATGATGCCCCTTTTTACTCTTTTTAAGTTTTGGGCTAGCATGCACACCTAAGCGATTTTGCTTGATGAAATGTTTAAACTATTTTATATAGGCTTGCTTGTATATGGTAGGCCTTGATATGATATTATAGTATGTATGTATGTATTATTGTATGGCCAATATTTGGCGATGTTAGTAGTCGTTATCGACTACGGATGTTACGTATGCCTACTTCGTGTTTGCATACGTTGATGAGATGTTATGTGCTTGGGTTGTATGTTTGCTCGAACCTGATGTTATTACTTGGATGTTTCATATATATATATATATATATATATATAGGGATGCACTTATAAATATGTTTATATATATGTATGTGTATATATATATAGATATAGGGATGATTATTTATTGAAGATGATGGCCTAACTGATGTATCCCTTTTATAGTTTAAAACCTTTGGAATGACTATTATGATTATTATTATTGATGTTATTTATTAAAACTTGAACTCACTCAGCTCAAGCTGACTTTGTGTGCATGTTAGTGTGAGTTTTAGGTTAGGAGGAGGATGCCTTATCGCTTGGACGTGCACGAAGCTACTTGGGCGATGAAGGGCATACGTGGATGGAAGATTTCATTATTTAACATTTCTTTTGAAAGTTTTATCAAACATATTTAAATTGGTTTTGGGAACTTGTTTTATTAATTATGGTTTTCCGCTGAATTATACTCTGAATTGGTTGTTTTAATGAAATGAACTGTTTTTGAGTTTAAGTATTTTGTAAGTTTCGTGTATGATCACCAACTGTACGATTCCCGGAATTCGGGGTCCTACATATGGAGATGACGATGACAGGTTTCATCATATGCAAATGCTTACAACTGATAATGTGTAAACAAAGCAACAACAGTTCAGTGTTAGAACACAACAAAGAGGGCACAATGTACAAACCGATAAAGCAAGAAAGTTTACAATTGTAGTATATAAAATAATAATATGATAAAAGTAGATAATATGTTATATTAAAATAATGAGTAAAATATATAAAACAAGCTCGACTAGGCTCGTTTAATTTACTAGCATTACAGCTCGGCTTGTTTCGAGCTCAAATGCTACAACTTGAGCCAACCCATGAGTTATTTTTAAACTCACTCTTAGTTCGGGCTCAACTCATTTATAATTTATTAACAAACTTGGGATTAACTCATTTATAATTTACTAACTACTTGCAAATATATCTCAGCATACAAATACGAAAAGGCTAGTCAACTTTCAAATGTATCTGTTTATTTAAACTAAGAAACAAAATGGGAACAAAATAAATAAATCTTGCGTCTTCAACTCTTTGTATTTTTTCTACGTTTTTGATCATTCCTGCAAAAAAATAATTATTATTTATAAACAAACTACTTTAAAATTTTGATAATAAAAATAAATATAGATATATCATATCGACCTTGAATGTTAACTTTACGTGTTTTATCAATATATATTCCATCTCTGTGGTATGGCTGTAAGCACGTGGTATCTTCAATTGCAGAGTCATTCAATGGTCGAATATGGACAGAAAATAGTGGTAGCTCGTCAAACTGGTCGTATACTTCCTCGTTGACAACATGATCAACACCAAGAATACGTCGTTTACCCTGCAATACTATGTGATTTTTTGGTTTGCTCAGGTCATTGACAAAAAACACTTGTGTGGCGAGAATGAATGGCTCTGATTTATACCCTTCTGTTGTAAGGTCGACAATTGTAAAACCATGCTCGTCAACTTTAACACCTGAACGATTATTGACCCACTTACATTTGAACAATGGTATAGTGAATTAATAATAATGTAGCTCCCAAATTTCTTTTATGACATCGTAATATGAGTTTGTAGCGATTCTTATTGAAGTGTGACCATTCATTATGTCGAATTATGTAGTTGAGGCTATTAATGTAACTCCACTATTTTGAGTTGCACTTTTTTCATCCTGATTTTTAGTGTAATAAGTATAACCGTTAATGTCATTCCCTTGGTAAGATTTTACTATAAAATCCGGTCCTTGTCCCAACTTTTCCACAATGTTATCAACATTTGGTTGGCCATAAGTTTCCTCCACCTTATTCTTGGTCCACTGAGAAAACTCCTCGTTGTGTTTCTTTCTATACTCTAAATCTGTCTTATGTAAATATGTCGACCGTAATACTTCCATGTGTTCTTCAATATATGGAGATATATAGAGTCATACATGTCATATGTTATAATATAACAAAATCCACAAGTTGTAGATTCACACAACTCGAGGAGATTATTCTCATATATGTGACATTCGTGACAAAACCGGATACACCTCAGTATGTACATGACGAATGAGCGACTAACCACTTATTGCGTATCGAACAAACGATTAATCAAACAGGTCTGGTTATGACCCGGATATCTCGGGGGCCATCTATAAGTGATATACATTTAATATAAGCCAACATATTGATATTATAGCCTTACTACAATAGCAAACCAGTTAAACGAAAACATAGTCGTTTAACTACCCGCTATGACGTTAAATGCGAAGGATAGTTCCAAAACAAGCATTGTATCATCCGTCAAGCCGAAAAAGACCTAAAAAAACTTATTGGGAATGTTTTAATCAACCTGTGACAATATTTTCAATTTTCACAAACAAATGGTATGTTTTTAGAAAACCGCTCGATTTCGCACTGTTTCTCGCACCCGATATATTTTTCTCGCTAAAAACCGAACCCGAAATAAACTTGGACTCGGGATTTCACGTTCGGACACGCAAAACGAGACTATTGGGCCAAAATTGGGCCCAAAAAGGGGGCCCAACAATTCCAGCCCGCCAAAGTTGACTAAAAACCCTTTATATTATTATTATTTAGGTTTCTTTAAGAGTAAGTAAGCTTAGATATTTTATCAAAATTTTCCAGAACTTAAACCATTAACCTCTGCTGTTCTTTCACACACTCAACCAAAACCTAAGGACCTGTAGTTACTTTAGCTAGAAGGCCAAGAACCCAGAAAAGTGAGAAAAGGGTTGAAACAGTCGAAAACCGCAAAGGGACTATGTGATAGCAAGGGAAATAGACCCCAAGCTGACATCGCACTGTGCACCTATTAAACAGTGAATTTCATGACCCCTCTTTTCAAACTGTTTACGAACTTTTAGGGTGAAAAGCATGTTTATATACGTTTATCTATCTGAAAACGGTTCAGGATATGAATCATCTAAATGTACATATACTAAAAGTCCCTACAAACATAATGATTGATTACATGTTGATAAAAGGTGAATAGTATTGTTGATGATAAGTTAAGTGGAGATTGTGCGAATACCAAAACATTACAAAATTATATGTGACTATATGTTTATACAAACACGCTATGTAATGGTAAACATAACAAATTGGGAAAATAACTTAGTCTGTAATTGCCATGGGAATAACATGATCTGTAATGGCCATAGGAATAACGTGGTCTTTAATGGCCATGGGAATAACGTGGTCTGTATTGGCCATGGGGATAACGTGGTCTGTAATGGCCATGGGGATAAAGTGGTCTGTAATGGCCATGCAAATAACGTGGTCTGTGACGGCCATGAGAACAACGTGGTAGTGGAGGCTACGAGGCTATTGTGGGCAGAAGGGGGGCCACAATAGTAACAAACTAAAGTTGACTATGGCCTGCAAGCCAAGTTCTGCTGCAACTTAATAAACTAAAGTTGAATATGAAATATGAGCCAAGTTCTGCTGCAACTTAATACACTAAAGTTAATTATGGCCTATGAGCCAAGTTCTGTTGCAACTTAATAACTAAAGTTAAGTATGGCCTATGAGCCAAGTTCTGCTGTAACTAAACAAACTAACTTGATTATGGCATGAATGCCAAGAAAATTATGTGATTGTAAATGTTGTAGGTGGAAGGGGGGCATAGTGATTAATGGTACGTGAGAAATACTATACATGTATATAATACATATCTATATGCATATTATGTGGATAGGCATAGGAAATACTATAGCCTAGGAAATACTAGTTAAATATATATACATCGTGTACTTTGAAATTATGTGGAACCGTTGTGGGCAGAAGGGGGGCCATAGTAGTTAAATTTACATGGAACCATTGCAGGCAGAAGGGGGGGGGGGGCACAGTGGTTGATTTAACGTGGAAAGTGGAGGCACGTAGTACGAACAAACAGTTACGATTTTATCGTAAATTTCAAAATTGTATCATAAACGTATACACATACATATGTACATACAAAGACATAAATGTACATATATACAAACGTAAATACATTTTTCCATATGGGCATACATACAAACTATGATTGTGTGGTACGCATAACTTATTTTGTTAAAATTATGAAACTCACCAACTATTCGTAGTTGACCTGTTTTTAACATGCTTTTCAGGTAAACAGAATTGTGGAGTAGATTGCTTATATGTTACGTGTTTGGATTGTGATCGATGTTGTGAGCATTTGAGTTAGAAGTGAAGTAGTAGACGGACTAGTTTTGATTGTATCACATAGTTTGTAAAAGATGTTAGAACAATGTAATATATTGTAAATTAGTTAGTAATGTTTCTTTATGAACAATGTATTTTATACCAATTGTGTCTGTTACGTTACTGTTTTACGCTTCTGCAAATCTCTTAACGGGGTGTGACATATATGCCATTACCTCTACGCCTGCAAGCCGCCATGAATGACAAGTTTTCCGAACACCAATGCTTTTGACACCATCCAAGTAACCTATTAATAAATCAATTATTAAAGTGTATCGAGTAGCTCTAGAAGCATGTGTACAAGCTAAATTATATTAACAAAACAAAAGTATATTATATATGTTTGGATAACATTACCAATGAAGAACTCAGTCACCTCTTTAGAAGTATATCCTTCAACAATACTAGAATCAGGTCAATAACGGTTTCTTACGTAACCTTTTAAAAATACCTATATACCTTTCAAAAGGGTACATGTAGCGTAGGAATACAGGACCACAATCCTTAATTTCTTGTACGATATGAGATATTGGGTGAACCATTATATCAAAAAAGGATGGTGGAAAGTACACCTATAGTTCACATAAGGTAATGATAATTTATTTTTGCCATTCATCCAACTCATCGGGATCAATAACCTTGGAGTTAACCTTATTAAAAAAACAAGCAAAGTTTTGTGATTTTATGTCGAATGTTCTCCGGTAATAATCCACGAATTGTAATAGAAATCATGTGTGTCATCAAAACATGACAATCATGAGATTTCATACCAAGTAGTGTACATTCTTTAATTGACACCAGCCTTTTAATATTTGCAGAATAGCTAGATGGAACTTTGATACTGTTTAATCATTTACAAAATTTTCTTTGTTCTTCTTTTGACGTAGTATAACATGCTGGAGGCGGATAAATACGATTGTGTCTCTCTATAGGGGGAAGTTCTTTACGTATTCCCATCTCTTCCAAGTACTTCTAAATTCAACCTCATCTTTAGTTTTCCCAGGAATATTTAATAATAAGCCTAATAAGCTATCACATACATTTTTTTTCAATATGCATAACATCTAGGCAATGCCGAACCTGTATACTTCTCTAGTAAGGTAAATCCCAAAAAATTGACCTCTTTTTCCAAATGCCCACTTCTTTCTCAGTACAAGTTCTTTTTCCCAAAATAGTATTTATATCTTTAACTCGTTCCTATGCATCAAACCTTCTCCTAAAGTTTTTGAGCTCGGTCTTTCCGTCAAACTCTTTCGTTTTTCTTCGATAACGATGATGGATCGGAAGAAATCTTCGATGTCCCATGCATCAAACCATATCGAACTTGTTTCATTTTCACATAATGGACATGCTTTAAACCCTTTTGTACTATAACTTGACAAGTTTCCATATGCTGGAAAATCACTTATGGTGCAAAAAATCATTGCTTTTAACCTAAAGTTCTCTTTTTATAAGCATCATAAACATTAACGCCTGTACTCCATAGCATTTTCATGTCATCAATAAAAGGGAATAAATATACATCAATGCCATTACCAGGTTGTAGTGGACCCTGAATCCACAACGACATCATTATGTATTTTCGTTTCATGCATAACCACGGTGGAAGGTTAGATGCATAAAAGAACTTGCAAAGCACCGCGACGAATACTAATGGTTCCGAGTGGATTTATACCGTCAGAACTAAGACCAAATCGTATATTTCTAATCTTGTCACCAAATTCCTGAAATTCATAATTAATATTTCTCCACTGAGGTGAATCTGCTACATGCCTTAACTTTACATCATTTTACGCTCCTCGGCGTGCTAAAAGCAATAGTTTTGATTCTTTAGCGTTAGCAAATAAACGTTTAAGTCTTGGTATAATGGGGACATACCACAATAATTTAGCCGGTGGTCCATTTTTCGTAACGTCGTCATCATTTCGTCTGTTTCATTTTTACACTTGTACCTCGATGCACCACAACTAACACATTTATGACTTTTCTTGAACTCGTTTCTGAATAGCATACAATCATTTGGGCATGCATGTTCTTTCAACTTTTAATCCCACTGGACACATCAACTTTTTAGCTTGGTATAAGGAAACATGTAACTCATTGTCTTTCGGAAACAAATCATGCAAATACGATAATAAACTTGTAAAACCTGTATCGCTCCATTTGTAGTTTGCCTTTAAGTTAAATAGTTTCAACATTGCACCAAGCTTAGAAAAATTCTCACAACCAGCATATACTGGGTTTTCTAAATTAGCAAATATTTTTTGTATTTTTTCTTGATTATTGTCACCAATATTAGTTTCCAAATCATCAAGCATGCCCTTTAAATTGTCATTATTCTCAATTAAATGGGCATTATCATCATCTGAAATCTCATTATCCTCATCACCATTTGAATTCTTATTATGATCATCATAATCTGAAATCTCATTATCGTTATCACCATTTAAATTCTCATTATTATTATCATCATCATCTGAATCTTCATCATTTGAATTCCCATTATCATCATCAACAATGTAAAGATCATTGTTCTGCTCATTATTACTACCAGTGAAATTAGTCCACAGTGTGCTACGATTAGTAAGTGATTCTCCATGTTTTAACCAACAAGTATAATTATAAATAAAGCAATTTGTAATCAAATGATGCTGGATAAGCTTTGCTTCCTCAAATTTGGTAAAAATTTTGCATTCCATACAATGACACGAATTGCATTCATTTCCTTTTGTCACACGGTCATCTTCAGAAATCTTAAGAAAACTTTGCACGCCACTCAAATAGTCAGGGTGAAAATGTCCAATATTGTACATTCAATGACTACGATCGATCTGAAAATTTAATTAAAAAATATATGTTACAAATGCATATATATATGTACACCAAGAACTAGAACAATCTGGACCGAGCCAGGAACATAAAAATATACAGTGTGGCTCGATTCCGGAGTTCATCAGAATTAAAATTGAAATTTTGATTTAATTCCTATTGGAATATATTGGTTGCCATGAATGGAGTTGCATTTGGAATTAAATCATCATCCATTTCGTTGGATTTCAGCAATCTTATTCCTCCATGTAAGTGAAAGAAAAATGTTTAAAAAATGACCTAATTAAACCCCTCCATCCCTTTCTTATTTTTGTTTATAATAAAACAACAACTAAACAATTAAAGATCGTGATAAATTTTTAAAAGGAAAATTTTTAAAAGTCCATATAGCTTCAATTAATCCGTTAGATAAATTTTTTAAAAGGAAAGAAAGATAATTAATTGATACAAAACATATAACAACTAAACAATTAAAGATCGTGAGAAAGAAAGAACAGAATGATGACTCCTTGTTCCAACCGTCCATTCATAATATGATATTAACATATCAATAGAATAATAAAATCACAAAACAAATCAAAGGTCTTACCTCTTTTTCTTTAGGCATTGGCGTTTCCATAGGGGAGGAAGACAGGGGGGCTATGCCAGCTGCTTGCGTTTGAGGGGGATTTATAAAACCCTAAACTCAAAATCGATCGACACCAAGAAACCAAATAAAACAATCAAACTTAAACCGTTTTAAATATCACACCAAATAAAATGTCAATCTTAAACCGTTTTAGATAAGCAGGTTACTATAAAATTTAAAGTACTATAAATTTAAAATGACACCAAATAAATCGATCCAAATTAAATCGTTTTAAATAACTTTACCCAAAGAAAACGGTCTCCTTAAATAAATTTAAAACCATTTCAAATAACCATTTTAAAAATTGTATACATTGTTTTTGTTATGTTAAAAAATTTCTAAATATTGAGTGTTCTAAATAGTATACTTTTACAGCGGTTCTCCATATTTTAAAATGATTTTTATAAAACCGTTTTTAATGAACAAATTGCACTATTGTTAAACATGCTTTATGTAGTAGTGTATGTCACACCCCAACCTAAGGCGGAAATACCGTGGTGCAAACAGATGGTTCATAGCTCACAAGGTACTGTCATACATTATAAAATATGACAATATCTATTTAATTTATTTATTTCAAATTTCAAATATAGTGCACAAGTTTCAAGTATAACAATAATAATTCCAAACTAAATAATAGAGCAATTATCCTTTATTTTATTTTCTAAGGTCTTTCTATGCGTTCTTCACCTTAGCTTTGAATCAACTGTTAACCTGCATATGCGTAGAAAATAAAGAGATTTGTCAACAACACATGTTAAGTGAGATGATCACCAGTTTTCATGATACATATAATAGTATATATAATAAAATAAATGATAGATAATAACTGTACAAAAAAAATAATGTGAGTAATATTTAATCAAACCGTGAGCAAGTATTCTATCAGTTGACCATGCCTCAAGAACACGGGCTATGGCTACTATTACTAGCATACAAATGTGATTGTCGGTTGACCATGCCTCTCGAGCACGGGCTATGGCTACTAGGTTGGCGTATGATCATACTATAATGTGAATATAATGGACCTCTCCAAATGCGATAAAGTGAGCACATAAGAATGTAACAAGTAACATTTGATCGATTACACACAAATATACGTTTGCTAGTTTGTGTATATATGTAATACAAAAATAAATATTAGTTCATATATGTCCCCAAAACTTATGAAAAGTAGTAAAATAAAGGGGAATGATAAATCTCACATTATTGCTTAGGCGAGTGTGCGAGAAATACGAATAAAAACGATTAAACTAACGAACCATCCTTTAATGTGCTGAATGAGATAAACCGAACAGACCTGAAACTTAGAGATAATAAACTATGATTAAAACCGAGAAAATACCCACTGGAATCGATCCAAACGGATGTCTAGAACTCCGGTTATGAGAAAATTAACGTTTAAGTGAGCTGGTACTGACGAGAATCCGAACAACGAGTCGGAAGTCGGGCTTTGGTCAGTAGCCTTAAAACTCAAAAAAAAAAATAAAAGTTTTTTGGACTGAAATTCGGTTCCGACCAGAAGTATGAGAAATCGATTAGTCAAAGTTGTTGACCGTTTTGCCCTTAAACGGATTTAAATCAAATTGACCCGTCAACACCCCTCAATCTTAGAAATTGATTGAGGCTTATTGACTAAGGAATAATAATGGATGATTTACAGTAAACAACTAACCCAGAATGTGTATGAATCGATCAAAAAGTGAAGTCAAAGGTTGATAGTATGGCAAAGTCAAACACCAAAGCTTGTATCTTCGAGTAATATGGCAAAAATGGAGAGGAACTTGAGGGATAAAGGTAGGTGATGGCTGAGGAAGGATTTATTAAGGTTTAGGGAAAAGTGTGGCAGATAATTTATGCCTTGTTTATATAGGATCTGCAAGCATAAGTTAATTTTAGTTAATAAGCTCGTTTAAGTAACCGAATATTGTTTTAATGACTAAATCAACTAACGAATCATCAAAATTCGTTCTTGATGGAGAGGTTATTAAATGTGGGCATGCATTTAGACTAGATTAGTTTTCATAGGGCTTAAATAATGTGATGCGGTCCAAAAATAACCGATTTTGCACTAAAAATGAACTAGGAAACAAAATAACAAAGAGGATCTTCACAGGGGGTGGCCGCGCCACACGACCAACTTCACCCTCCTTGGCCGCGCGGCGTGGTCAAATTGGGGAAGTTTCGCGTTTTGACAGTTTTGGTCCTTGTGCTTTGAAAATGCTGATTTCTGATCTTTTTAGGATCTTTAAGCATGAAATGGCCTGTTTGAATTACATATAGGGTAGGAAATGAAATACAATAAAGAAAACTTATAAATGTTTGATTTTATTAATAATAAATATCCAAATAACGTTCTCGAATCAGTTTAGATATATACGAATACGAATATGAAAAATCCGATATGTTACAGTCTCCCTTACTTTAGGAATTTCATCCCGAAATTAAGGCAAACTAAAATATAATCACTTTATAAATTATTAAACTTTAAGAAAATCATTTTTAAATAATATATAAAATTTAACATAACATAGAACTTCTAATAGCCGGAACAACGCTTCAAATGAAAATCCCAATAAGGCCACTTATATATAGGATGTACCAGCGGCGTATACACCATGTCCTTATCATCATATCATTTGTATTGTTACTCGAACTACTTTCGGTTCTAGATTATGACACACAATTATACGTATTATGATTTCCATGCGAGGACTTGGGTAATTACGTTCGCGACCATAATTACTTTTATCATCGGATGGTCCGCATAATCCGTCCCATCATGTGGGTTACAAAACATTGAAAAACAATATTTGAATAGATAGCAAAAATGTTGATAATTTTAAATATAAAACCAGAAGACCATCTATGTACAAAACATTTCTAAAAATGAACGTTCGAGTTGATTAATAAAATAGTGAAATTTCTAAAACATCTTTTGATGTAAAAGTATAAATCTTGAAAATTGAAAGAGAATGGATTTCTTGAAGCAGATATTGAAATGAATCAGGATGAATGAGAATAAGTTCAGAGTATGATATTATAAGAAATTAACCTTGATAAATAAAAGGAAGTTGATTCATGAGATAAATCGCGCAAATGTTAAATATTCCAAATTGAAATTATCCAATACCACAAATAAATAAATAAATAAATAAAGAGTTGATACAATGCATAAACTGAAAAGACCAGATAACTTAAGATAAAATTAACGAAAGCAACAAAAGTCTTTAGGGTCTTCGGGAAACTTTAGCTATGGTTGACTTGATTCACTTGACTTGGAGCACTTGAAGAAGTTGGATTCATAAGAACTTGAGCAGTCGAGGTAGATTGGTTTGGAATAGCTTGAATAGGTTGAGCTTGAACAGATAACAATAGTGGGGTTGGTTGGAGTAAGTTTGGTAAACTTGAGCTTGCAGGTACGGGATTTGATTGGTTTGGGTTAAATAGGAATGGTCTTGATTGAGAGGAGCTTGAAGAATGTAAGGTTGATAGGCTTGGACTTGATGAGCATTGGTAATGTAGTAGGTTGCAGGTATAGCTTGAGCTTGGTGAACATGGATGAGTTGAGGACACACATTGCAGAGATGATTAGGGTCTCTACAATTTTAGCAAGCATGAGTAGTAGCGGGTCTAGGAGCAGGTGGCATAGACCGTTGTGGGATGGCTTGTGCTCCAGGCAGTGTACAGCAAGCATTAGCAAGGTGTCTGTAATGATTTCATTGGGTGCAAAGACGGCATGGGGATTGAGCCGGATGATAATTGCAAGTGGAGCATAATGTGTTTGGACCGGCATAAGGTTTCTTGTTCGGGGCATTTTGGTTTTGTTGAGGTTGATGGTTGGTTTGGTTAACGACATAGTTTTGGTGGTTGGTCTTACATTTGTGGTGAGAAGTGTTGTCATTGTATGAAGTGGGTTTGGGTTCGGTTTTAGTATCGGTGGAGGGTTCGGTTTTGAAGTTGTCAAGGGTAGGTTTAGAGTGCTTTCAAGTCAATGTCCCATCCCTAACATGGTCATCGGAAAGTGAAGCAGCAAGAGAAATAGCTTCCTCAATGGAGAGAGGGTCTCGACTAACCACAACATCACGAAAAATTGTTGGTGATCCACGAATATACTTTCGAATCCCACGAGACACAGGTGTTACGAGGTGAGGTACTAGCAGGCTAAGCTCCTTGAAACGATTGGAGTAAGTAGAGTTGTCACCACCAATTTGCTTGAGTTCCCAAAACTTAGTCTCTAGCCTTTACAGTTCATGTTCAAGAAAAATTCTTTCTTCATATATTCTTTTGGGTTCATCCCACGGCATAGTCATAGCAATCTCGATTCCTTGAAGGGCTTTGAAAGCGTTCAACCAAGTGAGAGATCGCTCGTTAAAGATGCTCGAGGCAAACTTAGTTCGTTTCTCGTTCGGAAATTCACAGTGAATGAATATGTTCTCCATTCTCTCGAACCATCGAAGAAGTTTTGTGGCGTTCTCTTCTCCAAGGTACGTGGTCGGTTTAGCACTAGTGAGGTTCTTGTAGTGAAAGTTGCTCGAGGCAGTTGAAGTAGCAGAACCTTCGAGTTGAGACTCTGGATTTGGGTCATAATAGTAGGCATAGCAGTAGCAAACTCCTTGGTGATTCTAGCAGCCAGACGGCGATCATGAGAAGCAGATGAACGATGTTGATTACGACGGTGATTTCTTAGGGAAGACATATTACGAGGACCAAATATGAATTTTATAAGATGATGGGTAAGTTGCGTAAATGAGTCAATGTGAGATAATAGGGAAGTTGATTTAAACAAAATTGTGCTAGTGATTTATCATGACTTGAGGATAAGTCGAGATTTAAAACAATGTGAATAATTTTGAGATATTTAATTAATTAGACAGTGTTTATTCTAAAAGTAAGAATCCAAAAATGAAATGTTATTGGATTGTGGTTTCCATGAACTTTCCATGGTAGCTTGAGAACCCAAACTAAATAATGAAGCATATCCAATGAGTTGGCCTCCCATGAGCTTTCCATGACAATTTGAGTGGCCCAACTAAATAACGCAATATAAATTTTTGTGAATTGGGCCTCCCATGAGCGTTCCATGGTAATTTATTGGCCCAATTAAAATAACGAGTTACAAAACAATTGAGTTGGTCGGCCCATGAGCGTTACATGGCATTTTAACTGACCCAAATAAATAATGAATTATCAAATCAATGGAGTTGGTCGGCCCATGTCACACCCTCGAAATCCACTAACGGAGTTTTACCGTCAGAGGGTGTGAACTAACAGGATCGGAATCATTAGTTATAATCAAACCATAAAAACGTTTAAATGAAAGTAAGTGCGGAAGCGTAAAAACCAAAAGACAAAAGTTGCGTTACGCAGGACGACTTAAAACCCAAGTAATAATAGTTAAAAACATGTTTGCATATCAGAATGTTCAAAAACCATGCATGATCCTATACCGCGCGCCCGCCTCGGCTACCTGAGGATAACATACTAAAAGTGTCAACACGGGGTTGGTGAGTTCACAAGTTTGTATAAAATAAAGCGCTTAGCGTTTTGCGTTCAGCGTTTTGCGTTTAGCGTTTTGCGTTTAGCGTTTTGCGTTCAGCGTTTTGCGTTACCAGATAGTGTTAAATCAATTATATATCTATAGGTAGCTAGCCTATAAAACAAGTATTACTAAGTGTTCAACACCGAAGCTGACTGTTTATCATTTGCCTTGCCACCAGGTCTATCCCGACCATGGTATGTGGTTAGCCAAGATTACACCCACTCGACCTCCAGTCGAGTTTAGCGTTGGGTGGGGTTTGTCAAACCCAGTAGTACTACTCAACAATGACTCGCTATTATCCAATATTAAACGGTTCGATGTGAATGAAGGACTTTAGTTATTGCGTTTGCCACTTAGTCTTTACAAGTGATATATAATTTATATTAACAAAATCTTAAATGCGTTTATCGGATTATGTTATCTCCCCCCAAGTGAAAAGCGTTTGAAAATAGTTTAGAGGGGTAAGTGAACTCACTGTTTGCGAAGAATTCCCAACATAAATCACCAAAGGATGCGCGTCACAGAAAAACTCTCTCTAGCGTTCTATAACAACAAAGAGATTTTTCTAAGTGTCGGAACTATTATCGAGTCTCTAGACTCGGCACATAATACCTATGCACACAATGTGTTTCGTGTTTCGTTTGTGAATCGTGTGTGACTTTAACAAGTACATTCGTGATACATTACATGTGTGAGCAATTATTTACGTGTCATGTATTAATAATGTACATCACTAGCAATTACTCCCCGTAAGGGCAATTTGGTCACACATAACAATTAACTAGCAATTATTCCCCGCAAGGGCAATTTGGTCAAAACACGACAACTATTTAGCAAGTATTCCCCGCAGGGGCAATTTGGTCAAAACATAACAATTATGTAGCAAGTATTCCCCACATGGGCAATTTGGTCAAATCATAACAATTAACTAGCAATTATCATGTTTCATGCATTTTCGCAAAATTCAGCAGCTAGTTTCACCGAGACAGAAATTCTACTTGAAAGATTGTACTATTCCACCGATCATAGCATCTCAATTAATTTACCAAAAATCATCACAAAAGCATTCACGTGTTAGGTTTCCAGAACATATTTTATTTTATTTTTATTCCACATAGATTTCTCATAATGATCAAAACATTACAGCAAGCTCATAACAGTCAAATTCATGCGCAACAGAATTTTATTTGAAATTCCCGTTAAATGAAAAATCCAACAAATGCAAGACCAATTGGGTTTGGTTCTAAACTCAACAAGTTAACTTCCAGAAGTGAAACCAACCCATTTGGCCTTGTAGTTCATGAGATATAATATTTACAAAACAACCTAACAGCAGGTCTAACAACTCAGCTTTGCACAACGTTTTTGTAAAATCATAAAAGTTAACTTTTACACGTTCAAAAATTGCAAATTTATATTCTCTAGAAACTAGACTCAACCTAGTTTACTGTAGTATTAATAATCTCAACCAATTTTCACATTTACACCCCGTTACAGTCAATTGAACATCAACAACACAATCTGTCCAGAAACTGTTTGCAACAAAACTCAACATATTAACCATCTATAGACTATAATCCGTTCATATCACTCTAGACTCCATAATCACTATCCATGCACATCAATTACACATTACATACATGATTAGGGTTTTTGCTTGAACTCAAATCAAAGACACAAACAATTAACATGTGATAACATCAATTCTAATTTTCAAATCACAATCAATACATCATCTAATCAAACAAATCATATGAGCACCATATATGAAAATTTTCGGAACCTAGGGTTCACAATTAACCCATTAAAAATCGAAATTAAGCAAGAAGAATGCATAGGATAGTTGTTTATACCTTCCTAGCACCTTAATCTTCGATCAAACTTGAAAGATCTTGTGTATATGTGTGTGTGTGAGGCTGCCGATCGCGAGAGAGGGGAGAGGGAGGGCTGCCGTCGGGTAGAGTGAAAGGGAGAAGAGAGAGTTAGGGTTTATTGTTATTAATAATAATAACATGTTACACTTTAGTCCCTCAACTTCCAAATGTTACTTTTCTAGCTTAATTAACTAGTTCTAGCACATTGAGTTAACGTTTATAACAATGTTATCACATAACACATAAGTCTAACACATAATTATCACATAATTATTGTTTTGACGTTTTTCATTTATTCACCAATCGTTTGCGTCAACTCGTTTGCGTTTCGGTGCAATTCCCGAAAGACTACACATGTAGTAAGTGTTAAGCGCCATTTAAACCCTAGTTTAAATGTAATGAGGTGTGCGTTATAGAATCAGTGATCTTTAACTTTGAATTGACGGAGTTGAGTTAACGGAGTTAACCTGAAATTGACGATTGTCACAGCCCATGAGCGTTACATGGCATTTTAACTGACCCAACTAAATATCTAATGTTAGGACCGGACCTAGTGCAAAACCTATAGAGGTTGACAATAGCACACTAGATCTAATAACCCAAAGGTCTTTGAATACACCGGCAGAATCAGTATATTTAAAGATTGGGAATGAAGATTATTATGAAGAGAAATACTCAGTAATGTAAATAAGAAGCGATAAACAAAGATTCATTTATATTAATATATCGTTTAATAACAATGATTAATGTTGCATGGAATGTCTAGGGTTTTGTGACGGTGGCGGTAAGAGGTAGCATAAAGAGGAATATTCGCTCTGGTGGTTATGCTCTCGTTATCCGTAAAATCTCATCTCCTTGTGTTGGAAACCTAGGATTCTATTTATAGTCCCAGACATTCTTTATTGAAACCCTAATGATTACATAATGAATGACAAAAATAAATACAAGTGTAAACAAGTCTTCGAGTATGATAATTCCTTGTCGAGCAGACTTGTAATGCACAGCATGCTCGAAACAAGTCTTCGAGCAGACTTTACTTATAATATTTTCAGTAGAAAATATTCTCCTCCAGCAGACTTCAATCTTCATAACCTATCCTTGCTTTGCTCGATTATGTCCCACGAGCAAGCATGTTCTTCCCAACCTATTCAATCCTGCCTTGTGACTTATTGTGAATAATCTTCAGCATACTCGAGTTTGAAGCTTGCTCGGGATTGAACCATGCTCGAAGTTTATACTTAGAACGTATGAGATCTTCATTTATTATATCCATGCTCGACCAACCAAGATGATCGGAATACTTGGTTTAAGTTGGATAAATCAAGTTGTTTTCTCGATTGGAAATCCATCTCAAGGAAGAACATCCTTGCTTGACGAAGTGTAGCTTGCTCGAAGCCTTCAACACTTAGAAGGAATTTTAGAAGATAGTCTTATGAGCATAACACACCAAACTCGAGGTAGTAAATCCATGCTCGAATGTCCAAGCTTGCTCGAAGTCCATACTTAGCCATTTCTTTGAGGAGGTTGAGAAGATTCTAACCTTCCTTGTAAATTTCTGACTCAACATCTAATTAATGGATATAAATATAAGCAGTTGGAGTACCTCGTGAACCACCAAGGGTGATACGTTCCAACCAAAAATCAAATCGAAAAATCGTTGAGAAATGGATAGTTGGAGAGTCCATGGGTTGTCATGAATTTTTCACCCAACTAAACATTTTAAAATAAATAAAAATACAATATAATATTGGAAATATTTCAAGAATTTAGCCACGAACCACCGTGAATTCGGTTTTTATAAAAGGAATGTAACCGAACAGTCATGCTGACCACTTAAAGTTCCGGTCGTATGACATTTGTTCCGCTTTGGCCTATAGGGTCGAGTACTGTGGTCAGGTTATCCTCTAGGTAAGGAATAGCGCTTACCTTGGGTTCTTAGAACCGTTTTTCCAAGGCCCGACTCACAGTTCTCTACCCCTTATGGTTACTACAAAAACATGTCATACTCCCATGCTTTATGGTGCGGGAGTAAAAACAAAACTAGGGAATTTCCCAAAATAAAAACAATCTACTAAATTCATTAAATAAAGGAATTTAAAAATTATTTTGAGAGTGAGGCATAGCCTCGAAGTTTGTGTGTGCACACCATTCAAATACTAAAATAAATAAATAATCTAGGTAGGCTGTAAACACATAATAATAAGCACATAAGGCAATCAAGTAGGTACGTATAGGGTCCTAAGTATATTACTAGGACTTTTCTAACAACCTATCTTATAACCTTCGGCTTTGATACCAATCTATCACACCCCAAGCTAAGGCGGAAATACCGGGGTGCGAACTGATGGTTCACAGCTCACAATCTACTATCATACATTATAAAATATGACAATATCTATTTAATTTATTTATTTCAAATTTCAAATAAAGTGCGCACGTTTCAAGTATAACAATAATAATCCCAAACTAAATAATAAAGAAATTATTCTTTATTTTAATTCCTAAGGTCTTTCTATGCATTCTTCACCTTAGCTTCGAATCAACTGCTAACCTGCATATGCGTAGAAATTAAAGAGATTTGTCAACAACACACGTTAAGTGAGATGATCACCAGTTTATGATACGTACAATAGTGTATATATATATATAATAAATAATAAATGATAAATAATAACTGCACAAACAAATTAATGTTAGTAATAATCAATCAAACCGTGAGCAAGTAGTGTGTTAGTTGACCATGCCTAATGAACACGGGCTATGGCTACTATGACTAGCATACAAATGTGATTGTCGATTGACCATGCATCTCGAACATAGGCTATGTCTACTAGGATGGCGTATGATCATACTATAATGTGAATATAATGGGCCTTTTCGAATGCGATAAAGTAAGCACATAAGCAAGTAACAAGTAACATTTGATCAATCACACACAAGTATACGCTTGCTAGTTTGTGTATATATGTAATACAAAAATAAGTATTAGTTCGTATATGCCCCCAAAACTTATGAAAATCAGTAAAATAAAGGGGAATGATAAATCTCCCCTTATTGCTTAGGCGTGTGCGAGAAATACGAATAAAAACGATTAAACGAACGAACCGTCCTTTAACGTGCTGACTGAGATAAACCGAACAGACCTAAAACTTAGAGATAATAAACTATGATTAAAACCGAGAACATAGACGATGGAATCGATCCAAACAGATCTCTAGAACTCTGGTTATGAGAAAATTAACGTTTAAGCGAGCTGGTACTGACCAGAATCCGAACAACAAGTGGGAAGTTGGGCTTTGGTCAGTAGCCTTAAAATCTTGAAACAAAAATAAAAGTTCTTGGACTGGAAGTCGGTTCTCAATTACTCAAAGTTGTTGACCGTTTTGCCCTTAAACGGGTTTGAATCAAATTGACCGGTCAACACCCCTCAATCTCAGAAATTGATTGATGCTTATTGACTAAGGAATAATAATGGATGATTTACAGTAAACAATTAACCCATAATTGTATAAATCGATCGAAAAGTGAAGTCAAAGGTTGATATTATGGCAAAGTCAAACACCAAAGCTTGTATCTTCGAGTAATACGTCAAAAATGTAGAAGAACTTGAGGGTTAAAGGTAGGTGATGGCTGAGGAAGGCTTTATTAGGGTTTAGGGAAGAGTGTGGCAAATAATTTATGCCTTGTTTATATAGGATATGCAAGCATAAGTTAATTTTAGTTAATTAGCTCGTTTAAGTAACTGAATATCGTTTTATCAACTAAAGAATCATCAAAATTCGTTCTTGATGGAGTGTTTATTGAATGTGGACATGCACTTAGTCTAGGTTAGTGTTCTTGGGGCTTAAATCATGTGATTAGGTCCAAAAATAACCGATTTTGCACTTAACACGAACTAGGAAACAAACTAACAAAGACGATATGCACAAGGGGGTGGCCGTGCCACGCGACTAACTACACCGTCCTTGGCCGCGCGGCGCAGCATGATTAAAGGGTGGAACTTTCGCGTTTTGGTCCTTGTGCTTTGAAAATGTTGATTTTTGATATTTTTATGAGTTTTTAAGCATGAAATGGCCTATTTGAATTACATAAAGGGTAGGAATGAAAATACAACAAGGAATACTTATAATGTTTGATTTTATTAATAATAAAGATCTAAACAACGTTTCTGAATCGATTTAGTCATAAACGAATATGAATACGAAAAATCCGAGATGTAACAGTGTAAATGTAACAACATATATTACATTTGTAAAAAAACAAAAAAAAAACGATGTTACATAAGGTTTTCACATTCAAATGAGTTTTCATTATATACTTCACCTATATATATATATATATATATATATATATAGCAAATGTATAGAATGAAAACTCATTTAAGTTGTGAAAACCCTATGTAACGTCGTTTTTATTTGGTTTTTTTTCACATGTATTACATGTTTTTAGATTTAACACAAAACATCAAAAAATAAAAAAAATTGTTTTGCATTATTTTAACATTTTCTTTACTAATTTTTATATATGTTTTCAGGAGAGAGAAAAAAAATATATTTATATTTTCTATTAACTTTAATTGTGGGAGCCGTTTTCAAGAGGGGCAGAAATATTCAAGAGTGAACTAAAAAAAAAGTGAGGTACTAGATAACTCTTCATTTTTATGCCAAAAAACTCATTTTTACATAATATTTTTAGAGCTTTTTACATATAAACACATGTAGGAGCCGTTTTCAAAAAAAAAAATTATTTTCAGTTAAAAAATGGTAAATTTTATTTTTTTTAAATATTAATTTTTTTATTGGAATGTCTTCTACATGTATTTACAAACGAAAGTTTCAAAGAAGTTTACGCTAAAATAATTTTTTACAAGTGAAATCAAGCTTTATATTATTATTTTTTAGATGTAAAATGAAGAGTTCTCCAGTTTCTCACTTTTTTGAGTTCCCTCTTGAACATGTCCCTATATATATATATATATATTAGTTTTTATTCCACGTATTACGGAGGTTGTTTAAATTTTTCGTTTATAATATTGTGAATGTAATTTTTTGGATTTTAGTTTATTTATTGTGAGAAGTTAATAATATACATGAACCTATTTTGATTAATTTATGTTGGGTTATGTTCATTTTTTAATGAAACGTTGAATGAATTATCTACTTAATTTTTGTATTTATTTGTTTATGTTCATTTGTTATAATTTGGATATTATTTTGTGAAGCTTTTCATTTAAGTTAAACTTAAAATTAAAAAGAATTGTTAACGTAACTAAATCCATATTGATAAATTAAATTAGGGTTTTATTACGGGGTTTGTTTTATATTTTACGTTTCTAATATTTATATATGTTTTTGTATTTTAATTTTATTTATTGTAATGAAATTAATAATATACTTATGGTTTGTTGATGAAAATGTTTCGCAAATAAATGAGATGTTATTATCTGTTTAAAAACTATCTGGGTTTGATGAAACACATGACCCGCTTATTTTTTTAATATAAAATTATTTCATAATTATAAATAATATATATACATATATATTTTAAAAAACTCAAATATTAATTTTTAGTATATCCCTATTTCATAGGATTTTCATATCAAATATTTGGTGAGATTAATTTTTAATATAATGAGATGTTATAACTCGTTTAATTGCTATCTGAGTTTGATGAGACCCATACCCATGAATTCGGGTGAAATTCATGGGAAACCACCATTTACAATTTTATAGTAAAAAAAATAATAAACGGCGCATGGGTCTCACCAAGCCCAGAAAGCTTTTAAATTGGGTTATAACATACCATTTATTTGTGAAATCTTTTCATCATCAAACCCTAAGTATATTATTTTTCCTTACAATATATAAATAAAATAAAATCCAAAAAATTATATAAATATTAGAAATGAATTATGTAAAACAACTACGTAATACGGGGAATAAAAGTAATATATTTATATATATATACACACACACACACACGTGTGGAATAGAAATAATCAAATCTAATCTAACTATATATTATAGCAACATGATTTTTCCACATGGTATCATTCTAGGGCTTCCACATAGGTTGTTACATAGATGCCATGTTAGCAGTTCCTATTTTATCATCTCTTCTTCTAAACATATATGGAGCATGAACATGTTTAGTTATGTTATAACCCATGACCCGGTTTCTCTTTAAATACATCCATCTTCATATGAAGATAACACTTTGTAAAATTTTAAAAAATAAATTATTGTGTGATACAAGTCTCAAACCCAAGACCTTATGTTTTAAACTAAAGATGTTTACCAACTCCACTTAAGTAGTTATTGTGTTGAATTTCTTAACTTATAAATGATATATTGTTAATTCACTTATAATTAATGTATTACATATAACAATTTTTATTTTTATTATATTTTTTAACCGTGTGAAACACAGGTCCTATTTAATTAAAAGATCTTATGTAGTTGAATGTTCTTGCGTGGATTTTATGTAAAAAATTCCAACGTATGGTGCCTCTAATAAGTTAAGAAATTAGTAAGTTTATGGTGCCTCTAATAAGTTAAGAAATTAGTAAGTTGCTTGACATGTGTTTTCTAATCAAAGCGAATATAAACTTAAGTTTATATAATAAATAAAATAACTTTTAATATGATATTATATATAAGCAATATATTAAAACGAGTATTAAGATCCCTTGCATTACGGGGGTGTGAAACCATAATTCGTTAAAAGAAATTCCTAGAATAGCTTGTTGTGACTGCAACTAAATTGTCATGCCAAAGCAACAAAGATAACAATTTCAAAATCGTTTCAAATCCATCAATATCCAACTCCAAGTGCAAGTTCCAAACCAAATTAGAGTGAAAATCATATTTGATAAACATTTATGCACAAAAGTCCTTAAAACCAAATTAGGAATTAGCCTTCAACACCCACAAAAGTCCTTAAAACTTTCATGCCAAATCATGGTTCACACCTTATATGCATCCAGAAGGGGTGTAATGTTGGAATTAGAAGTAGGCCGAACCGTATTTTCTTTGTCTAATGTTGGAATTAGAAGTATGACTGAACCCCATTTTCTTTGCAATTTTATTTGTCGAAGTAACATATTTTTTTATCCAATGATTGTTTGAAAACCATTGAAGGTTTGCTACAGCAAAAGTAGCCAAAGGTAATGAACAGAATAGTAACGAACAACATAGACTAAGTTAATTTTCTGTAGAATCTTCATTTGTTTTTTAAGTAGAAATTGAGTCGTAACCGTAACAATAGTAGCATTGCCGCCACCATAAACGGCTGGAAATGGCCGCCGGCAACACTATGATAACACCACAATATAGTCTATTATGACTTTCTAAACGCCATACCACTGCCAAGCATCACACCACTGTCACTAATAAAGAATAAACAATCAAAAGTTGTTCAGTCGATCGCTTAGTAAACACAACGATGATCAACATCCACAGTCACAAAGATCTCTAACATGATCATACTCTGCTGCGACACCCTGTAACCATCTCAGCCATCAATTTCACAACCCTTGAGGATTACCTCTATATATGCCGGTGATGGCGTCGATGATGAGAGAGAGAGAGAGAGAGAGAGAGAGAGGCAAATAAAAAAAAATTAAGAGTGGCGATGGTGGGTAAAGAAAGAGAAGTGATGGGTAGGTAAAGTAAACCAAGATGCATGACTCTGAACACAAAATCATGATTAATCTGCCCTAAAACACGTATACCACAACTAAGAGCATTCTCATCCCAACCCTCATTTTATGTGAGGGGTGTTTTTATAATTTAGAGAGTGATTCAGGATGTGAGTGAAAAGTTTTTATATTTTAGAGAAAGTAGTGATTTTTCTATATATTCGAAAAGTTACTGTTCATCATCTATAATTTTTTAATATATTTTTAGAGTGGTTGTGAGTGAAGTAAAGTGAAAAGGTAACGATAAAAGGTATAAAAAATATTATTTAATTGAAATAGAGAGAGAAAATATAGTGAGCTTTAGTGTAATTTTTGGTTTAGGGATAGAAGGTGGGATGAGAATGCTCTAATATGTAGTAATAATGAATGATGAAACCTGTCTTAAAGTGGGTTGAACACCTCACCGTTGTGAATGATGATTGATATGTAACGTGGCTTAAGTATAAGAAGCATTGGCTAAAACACTTTGGCTGTACAATCCTTGATGCATAAATTTAGTTGTAAATGTATATATATATATATATATATATATATATATATATATATATATATAATTATATAAAATTGTGATAAACAATTAATACAAACAGCTCTTGTGGTGAGAAACAAGGCCCGGTCATGGCATGGGTCATAGTTTTATTTGAGATACGTTTAAGCCTAGTTTTATACATTAGCTTTTTACACAATCAAAATTATAACTAACGAAACGAATTTAAAAATTATATTGTTTAAACAAAAAAAATACACAATTTTACTTAAGGCATCAAATATTTTTCATTTTCGGTCCAAATTTTGTTTCAATTCTCGAAGTCGGCCCTGGTAAGAAACGCACAAATTTATAATAGAGTAATTATCATGAGCCCTAAAGATAAAAACATAAACCCAACTTTTAAACACTAACTTAACTAATTCCTAAAATCTAATTAAGCTAAACTATAAAGTCTAAACTAAAAACCCAAAAAGCTAAATCCTAAATAAATATATATTTAAAATTCTATGAGTGTGTTCTAATGCCGCTCGAACAAGTTAAATCGGACTTATTTTTTCCTATGGTTCCCTGATTTTTCTTTCTTTTTTTGGTTCCCTGATATAACTGTATATGCAGATAACAAAAAATATAATAATTAATAAAAGGGTTGATTTGCGAGCGTGTTGTATAATCACAGGTTGGTTGATGTGTTTTGCCCCCAATGACTTAAATCACTTAAAGAAAGCTTTTACTTGACAATAGTCGATGCTTGTCGGTCGGTGGCAAAGACGTTGGTCAACAACAAATTGAGCCCCCAATGATGTATAATGAGACTCTTAAAAGAGATCAGGACGTTAAATACATCATAAATCTTAATAAGATATCGTGACGTGATTTAACTCTTGGCTCAAGGCTACAAAAGTAGAACTTGAAACGTATATTTAGTTATTAGGATGTAATCCAAGGGTAGTTTGGAAATTAACCTATGGCTGTCTAATTGGATAAGTTGTAGATTGTCATATCATTTTATGCTCTTTTGATATTGGTACATCTGATTATTATAACAAACACATGTTCTGTACTCTATTATATAAACCTAAATGTGATAATAAAAAGCAATCGATAGGTCAACATTTGAAGCTTCAAGATGCTTTCACAAAATATTAAATTAGATATGATGGCCAGCCAGCAATTTTCTCCGGTCACATCTTTACATCTTCAACATCCATATCTATGAGTGTTCAATCTGTTTAATTATATTTTAAACATCCATATCTATGTGTGTTGAATTTGTTTAATTATATTATAGAGACATGAAACCATTTCCTGATCCTTTATAGTTGTCTCTTGTTTACTTTTTTTCCATTTTTTTTGTTTTATTTAGGTTTTAAGAAATAAATTTACAAAATTATCACTTTCATGTTGTATAACCTTTTCAATCATATATATTAAAAAATTACATTTTATTAATATACTAGAAGAATGCTGGGCCAATGTGGGGCCTATGATCAACCCAACTTCTAATGGATAATCAGTCTCAATACATGCGCCATCTCTGTCGACGGTGCGCACGCATCCCCAAATTAGATGCATAACTTGTGAATGGTACGTAGAGCCATATAGGTGTAACAAAAAATGGAGCATGCATCCGATTACTAGTGTAGGGCGCCGGATTGGGCGCTTAGCAAGGTTGGGTTACTTATGTTACATGGATCTTGATATGCGGTTATCAGCCTCGGCGCATGTACACAATGTCATCCACGTAACTGATGCATAAACAAGCGTAACTGGTGGAGAAAATCAAGAAGTAAAGCTAAAATATATAGTAATTTCAAATAGTTAATTTTTTTAAACCAACTTATTTTGACCAAAATTACGTTCCGACCTGACAGCTTTCTAATCTGAAACCAGATCTAACCTAACCTAACCCATTGAGAAAGTTGTTTTAGGATCTATCTTGTTAAATCTTTCACTTGGTAACAAACGTAAATTGACCTTTGTGGAAAGACGGCATGTAGCCAAAAGCCAGTAGCGAAGTAGGTAATAGAACTGTGTGCACGGTTTCCAGCATAACATAGGTCGGTGGAAACGGTCCCACTACTTAGTGTTTGTGCTGTGTATTTCGTTAATAGTATGTGAATCAGACGTTTGTGACATAATCAGTATTAGGTAATCCTGATAAAAATAAAATATAAATAACAAGTAAAATTTGTGAATTAAATTTCACATAATACATAAAAATGCAACTTTTCTTTTGCATTTCTTATGAAAATATGTTTATAAAATTTTTCAGCTTCCTGAAGTGGGAAAATATTTGTTTCAAACATTGGGTTATAGTTTAAAAATTTGTTTAAATATTTCTTGTTCACTATAACCATTTGTTCCGATACCAACTTCTGTCACACCCCAAAACCATAATGTAACAGCAGAAGACTTAATCAACTAGTTTACGCGGTGACATACGCCGTTTAGCCATCAGTATTTAAGCACAACATCTTCACATACAAGTGGACTTTTATTCATTATAAAATATCATACATCACACGTGTCAGAGTACATGATTTATTTAAAATACAAGTCTAACAATAAGGTATTACATCTGTTTTCCACATCATCTCCACGAAGCACCCGCTTTTTTTTACCTGAAAAACATATTTAAAATACGTCAACACAATGGTTGGTGAGTTCTCAATTTTTAAAACTTGTATTTTGAAACAAAGTTTTTCTTGGTTCCATAAAAACCACTTCGCCCATATGGCCCAAAGTCAATTTTCGTTGAAATAGCCAAAAAATGGCATTAACGACTTACAGTCATAACAATATTATAAAATTAAATCTTTCCTTCGTTAAAATATTGTCAAAATATTGATCCGTCCTTTTCGGCACGAAACCAAAAGTCACATTGAAAACTAGTTTTTGTCCCACAAAAATCCATTTGACGTTTTCTCTTAATGAAAGTGTCATCATATTTCTCGAACAACCATTTTAAAGCATAACTTTTCTTTATCAAAACAAAGCCAATAATTACACAAAGTTTCACTTTGTTTATTTCATACTACTTTCTCCACATTGGATCAAAATGAACACGATACCTTGCCTTTACTAGATCAGGGTCTACTTTTGTATTATACACGAAAGTTATTTAAAATTGCACACCGGTCCTTGTTTTACCATGACAGATTTGACCCCTTTTGATATATTAACTACAATGTAAAAAATTCCACATTTTATTTTCTAACAAACGTGATAGTTATAAACTAGCTATGAATATAACAAATGTTGGCTCCCTTAAACCTATAATCAAAGCTTACAATAATTCGGAATATTTAATATTTACCCCACCGGCGCGACTTGTGATGATAGGGCGCCACCCCGATAGATCTACCAATACCTCTATGCCTATCCAACAGTTAATGATTATTAAGGTTGCAGTAATTTTCTCGATTATTTCCCTCGGAAACCCGGCCATGCTAGTTAACGTTGGTCAGATTTAAAGTCATTACAATACCACAATTGCTAAAATAAAGTATGTTTTGACCCAAACGTGTTTTCCCCAAAAACATTTATAAATCATTCAAAAACAATAAAAATGGTAAGGAATTCTGAGAAACTCAGTTTTGTCCAAGCACAATTAACACATACGAGGTGATACACAACCAGTTGATGCAAGATATTAGCAACAATCATCCAACGATAACTGGATTCCTATGTTTAATACAAAATATATTAACACATAAACACATATACAAGCAGGAAGGTATCATAACTTAACTCGTTTATCCTCACGTGTCTTATTTATCATAGCTGTAATGATTAAATTACAAACTCCTTTCATTTTAGAAAATCATAACCAAATCGAATGTTTCAAAATATCGTATAATTATAAACAACTTAGTTTCAAGCAAGCGTTGTATAACTAATAATTTCTCGAAACTAAATATGGATATTATTTAATAAAAAGTGTGTGTGTGTGTGTATATATTGTAAAATATAATAGCCTTTTATTAACCAATTATTTGAATAAAATATTTTGTTCAAATATCGTATATATATCTTTATATCATAAATTTACACGAAATTGTCCAGGTCTCGATTGTACCATTTTTAACACTCGATATTAACTGGAGTCAAATATATATATGTTAGGAAGGCACACCGAAAGTTTCAGCTTGATCTGACGATCAGATCTTCGGAAACCTGTATTTGTTTAGAGCTGTATTTTTAGAATCCATCCAGCAAACAATTGTTCTAGAAACCCAACTTAAACTACTCCGATCTTCATCTCCACCGTTCAAAATGATTATCTATGGGTTATGAACCCTATGTGTAAAAATCAAGATGATCGGACCGTTAGATCTTCAGTTATATACCGATCTTTGCAGACATGTAAAACCAATACAGTCTGTCCAGCTTTTAAACATGTTTTAAATGAACTTAAGCTCAAAATTAGGATGATCGGAGCTCACCATCATGTTCGGGCATCGAAAAATGGTTTCGGGTAAAAGACGGGCTTCGGCCACCATCGGACCACCACAAGCCACTGTCAGGCCACCACTAACCACCGCCGGCCACCACTGGAATTATCCTCCTTCTCTTTACCTTTCTCTCTCTAAAATATAGAAAATATGTTGATAAATGAATTAGAAGTGGGGTGAACCACCTTATATAGGTGCGGCTTTAAGCGAGTTTTGCGATCGCGTTTCGGTCTCTTGCTTCAACGATCCCGCTACTTCGAGTGACGTTGTATTTTCCAAATGCATTTTATCGAAATATTTATTCCATTCTCCACTTAAATTTATCTCGTGAACTTATTATTTCCGCTAATAAGTTGTTATCGATCGTTTCCTGGTGTCGGTTCCGTGTTACTCATAACTTAATGAAACTAGTGTAGCTGTTTTTTCTCAAAAACAACCCATCCAAACTTATTGTGTCTATTAGATTTATTTTATGCATATAATAAACCTCCAAAATACGGTGACAGTATATAATTTTGCAAACTATCGGTACAGGTGCTTTAACGACCGTGTTCGAAAATATTTATTTGCATTTTCCTGCTTCGTTATAACTCAAAATTGAGTCACATTTTCGCCTTCGTTCTCAGTTTTCAATCCTCTACACTATTCAATTAGATCAACCTGATGACCGTCGTTTTAGTCATGCAAAAACCTAATTAAACTATATAGATAGAGTAAGTTGAGTATCGTATCCACGAGGAGCATGTGGTTAGTATTACAAAGTTTGTTTGATTTTAATCTAAATTTAACTACCTAATGTGGACAAACAATGTTAAGCATAATTTTAAAGATTGATTTTAAAAACAATTTTTAAGGAAAATGTAACCGCCTCCGGATTTCAGGTTCTAGGTTTCACACAAAACTCGTTCGATTAATTGGACACCACATAGACACAGTGCTGGAAAGTTGGATAATTTAGGTGATAATCAAAAACAGGTCTTTGTCAAAAGATCTTTTATATTTCAATTAACCTATTTACTAGTGTGAACCGACCTACTCTATGTTACCCAACTTGCTACTAGGTTTTGTCGTCAACCGAACAAGTTGTAAAGCAAGGATCACTACACATGCAAATAGTTTAAAAAACCAACACATCAATTTGTTTATATAACGTTGTCAGAATAAAACAAAGTTTAATGTTTAACCAAAACGTACCATTCACCTGGAGGAAGTTACAAGGAGATTAGCCTTGCCTTGTCATGATTATTCTTTCTTGATTTTTGTGTCTTCGATCAGCGTACATAGCAGCCAAAAGCTGCTCCTTTGTGGCTTTCCTCTAAACTGTCGCCTATTACTTGTGTCCCCGTGCCAACCCCTTGACCTACTCCCCTCGTTTCTTTTTATGATTTGTTCTTGGGCTGACTCTTGTTTAAAGTACATTAAGCCCAAAACTATAATAATCTATCTTGGGTCACGTCGCTTTTCGGGTTCTGCAGGCACAAGAAGAAAACATGTATTTCAACTTATATATCAATTATTTAAATAATAGTTATTTTGAAAAAAATAAGATTCTTTTAATATTCCAAAAGTCATAGAGGAAATTTTTCTCTTTTCATTTCTCTTTTTTCTTTATCTTTCATTTATTTAATCTCAAAAACCATTTAGACCAAGCATGAAATACGAAAAATGGCATGATGTCCGATGAGCATGTTTAACTTGTTTTACGCATCAAACACATACAAACATAAATAAACTTAAAGTAATCGTGTTCGAAGTAAATAAATAACCAAAACACACGTCATTTGCCATTAAAAGCTGATTCTTTTACCCTATCATCACATCCCCATACTTAGCCTTTTTCTTCTCGAAAAAAAATTGCAATGGAATCATAATCAGAAACTGGTTTTCCAAAACATTTAGGTTATTTAATTAAATGCAGATAACACAAAAACCACAATTTTTGGTTCAACAATTATCATTATTAATACTAGTAAGGTCTAAGGTCATACCTAATTCCTAAGACTGACACTTTCAAGATTGATAACCCACCAAATAATTTAAGAATGCATTCAAAACTATGAAACCTCCTAAACAAGTGTACTTTGTTTCCGGTTATGGTACACATGATCACATATATATCCTCTCGCCTCTCGGCTTAATATATGGACCAACAAAAGGTGTGCTGGTATCTCTCTGCACTCTATACTGAGTATGAACACAATGTAGTAAGCTTGCGAGTTAGTCATATCTCCATCCATTAACCACCGATTGCATAAAGAATAGGACTAAGGGTTTTGTTGTGGCTTAGGTTTGGGTATGGAATAGGATTTATTTAGTGACTTATGGTGAATGAAACCCAATTTATTCAAACTAAACAAACAATCCAAAACTACTGACTGACTGTTATTTACAACCAATACTGACTTCATGCATTAACTCTTTTTGAATTTTTCAACGTTTTTTTTCTCTGTTTTTTTGACTATTTTTTTTAAAGATTACTGACATCAATATATAGAAACAACTGACCCGAGGCATACGTACATTGTGTACTATGCTCAAAAACCGACAATATACAATTCTAATATATCGGATATCATCCACAGGGTTTAAAACAAAAGACCACGGCTAACACGACTTGTAATGTGAGTTTAACAAATGAAAGGGAAAAGATACAAATTTGGCACCTAAGGGATAATGTAGGATATGGAGTATTTTTTTTTTAGTTATGAAAGACTATTATTATATGTGGGTTTCTACAGTCCTATTTCTTCATACATGTGGTGGTATTAAGATCTTGACATACATATGACAAACAAGTTCTAGATATCATGAACATACTGGTTATACTCTTTATAGCACTCATATGACATGCGTATATATATCTATATATTATATGTGTATTATATATAATGCAAATCTCACACACGCACGGAAGGAAAGGCTGCCGATGTGAAACATGTGTACCCGTCCCCATGACTCGTTATCCCCATCTAAACAGTTCATTTTTATTTTCCCTTTTGAAAAATATTTGATGAGAATACTTTCGAGAAGCTTAAAAATTGACCATGACCAAAGACCTTTAACTTGGCATTAATAACAGAAACTAACAATTTACAATTTCGGCTTTTGCGCACATTCAAGCTATTATAAGGCAATAAAATTTTCAATCCCCCCCCCCCCATCCCCACACTTAAGGTTAGCATTGTCCTCAATGTTAAAAATTTAGCTTTTTTAAAAGGACATTAGCGAGGACGTGGTTAAAATTTACTAATTATTAATTTTAAAATCGGGTCTTATGTGATGGTCATAACAAACTATACAATAATACAATTACACTTTTAACACATAAACTAGAATGACAAAACAAAGCATGAAACAATATCACCTAATATTTAGCA